>NC_034409.1:59038630-59166398 GCF_002078875.1 Numida meleagris | reverse complement strand
AAAAAAAAAAGTAAGAAATAAAAGCCGCAGATGAAATAAAAAAAATTCTTGGCATATCATGAAAGAAAATGACATTCAAGAGAAACTCAAGTAAGCAAATTCAGAATGCATCGAAGAGACGTTTGTACAGATACTCCTTTTCCTTAGAACTGATGGCTACAAGGCAGCACTAGGGTTATTGGCTGGAAAAAGTACTAGGCATCTACCTAGTATTACACAGAAATACTTTTTAGTATATGTGGCCTCTTGCCTCATACATCATCTATAGGCACTGGAATGGGTTTCCCAAAGATGCTGTGGATGCCCCATTCCTGAAAGTGTTCAAGAACAGGACCTTGGGCAACCTGAACTAATACCTAATTTAGTGGCTGGCAACCCTGCCCATGGTAGGGAGTTGGAAATGGATGATCTTTGAGGTCCCTTCCAACCCAAGCCATTTTTTCATTCAGCGATTCTGTAGGGCTTATAAATTTTCCATCCGTCACTAGAAGTAAACTTTCCAGTTCATCCCATAACTGCTGTTTGGAGGATGGTGTAAGGTCAGATCATGGTGCAGCATGTGTTAGGAGCTGCTGGTGATGCAGTAGCTGATAGGATGGACACTTCTTTGGCTGCTATGTCCTTTCCTATGACTATCTTTGAATACAAGAAAGGGCTGGTTGGCCCAAGTTACACATTGTAAGATGTACGCTTCTTCCTCCCAGACTCAGTCTTGCTAGTCCACTAAAACTTGTTTTATTCAAATAATTAACTGAGAGTAAAAAGATGAAATGACAAAAATGTGCACACTGGTCTTACCTCACTGGACTTCATGACTCCAAAAAGTGGATATAGGAAAGCAGGAATTAAGGCTGCTGCACCAAGAGGTACTGCTTCAGAAACCCAGTATACAGCTGTCACAATCAACACGTAGGCACATGAGGCTTCCTGTATGGAGAAAGCACCATGGTTATATGTTGCTGCCATCCCACCTGCTGTGAAAGCCTTTGTGAATATGTTCACAGGTCTCATCAGGCTGAGAGTACCTGGACTACAGGAATCATAGAATGGCTTGGGTTGGAACAGACCATAAAGCCCATACAGTTCCAAATCTCTGGCACAGACAGGGCTACCATCTGCCAGATCAAGTTACCTAGGACACATCCTACCTGACCTTGAATGCCTCCAGGGATGGGGCATCCACATGTTCTCTGGGCAGCCTGTGGAGATGGAGTGAGATGGTATCTCCTGGATATTTTTACAGGAAAACACAATTTTTAGATAGATATGCCTTTATTTATATCTTTAAGTAGGGCTCTTTTTATTTTTTCTATGCTTAGAAACCCAGAAATATTTCCTGTTAATAATTAGAGGAATTAACTTCAGGAAAAAGATTTTATTTCTTTTTTCTCATATTTGAAGTCAAATCAGGTATTGAGGTTACTCAGAAGTTCTACAGAAGCGAATATGTTCGCACTGATTTATGCTAGCTGAAAATCTGCTCTTCATTATTCCCTGGATGTTTCCTATGACTATATCAAGTCATATGGATTCACAGCTTACAATGGCTGTTGTTTAGCAAATTCACTGTTCATAAATAGGTATTTCAGCATGTTCAAATATGATTTTCTTGCTTTTGTTTCCTGACTGGATGATTCACAAACTAAACAGCTTTCAAGAAGTCACCCATAGGAAATTCCTACAGGTCTTTGTGCAAATCAATAGGCATGTATGACAGTCAAAAGTAAGTCTAAACAGGGATGTGGATTTAGTGGACTGAATCAATTGATTCTATTTAAAGCCATACATCTCCTTTTTACATTGTCCCTGATGTATGAAGAATCACATTCAGCTGTTCCACTTTTTTTTTTTTTTTTTTAATATAGTTTATGGTAATAACAGGCAGAGCACAACCTAGGGAAAAGGTCAAGACACATTACCACTTCTCATTTATTTTACATGCTTAATAATTGCAGCCAAGCTTACTCAGAAATGTGGGTTTAAATTAGCTGTCAGATCTTGCTCTGACTCCTATTTCAGAAAAGTAGAACAACAAATAGTTCTAATTCAAGTAACCAGAGACTGAAAAATAACCAGAAAAAGGGACTTCAGGAAATATAATTTTATTGAATCAGATAAAGTCCAATGATTTTAGAGACTATTGAGAGCATCTAGAATAATACTGGACAAGTTGACAAATTTAGCTCTGAAGTGTTACTTTTTGGTTAGAAAAGTACATTTGAAGTTCTGCACTACACAGAAACATTCATATTTCTCTCCTTTACTCATTATAGGAAAGTGATTTATGTTCTAAGGTAGACAAAACGGGTTTCACTAGTCCTCTCTGATCACTTATCACATTAAATATTTTACTGCAGTTGTAGCTTCATTATTAGCAATAACAAAATCTATAAGGTAGGCTAGAGAGGATTGGATTATAATGGATAAGGGAGATTTTTAAAATAAAATATTCATGGTTTATGAAGGACACACTTTATAAAATGAAATTGCTCTACTGTTTCAAGCTCTGAAAATCTAGTGCTCGGTCTGTAGCAGCTTGAAGTGACCACTCAATAATAAAAGCAAGCAAAAGTTTTTGAATTAAAATGGAAGTGAGATGATGGGGATTAGAGACTTTTAGTAATCTCTATTACAAAGATAAAACAGTTTTAGGTGCGAGTCACAGTACTGGTTGATGGGCTCATAAACATTAGCCAACTTGTGCTGAGTCATTTTTAACTGCATTCAACTTCATGGTTGGTATTCCACAGAGAGCAAAGGATAGGGTTCTTTTTGTGACCAAGTGACTGTTTAACGTATTTTTTTTTATTTTTTAACTAATTAATTTCTGCTAACAAGCTACTTTACATGGGCTCCATGATGTCCAGCAGTTCTGCCAACAAAAATTCTTTCGAATGAAACAGCACTAATTTTTTGTTTAAGATAGGGCAGATATAAAAAACTAGAGACATATTTTGACAAAACTCTCAGTAATCATTTTATACTACCCTGATTCAAAACTATTTTCTTCTTCCAAAAACATATTTCTCAAGAATTTCTTTGAGCATAGTTACTCTATATTGTCTGTCTGCGTGGAGCAATAGAGTAATAGTGGAAATGAAATAGGACAAAGGGAAGTCACATCTCTATCAAAAATTAACTGGGACAGGCACTGAATCTTTGTGTTACTTATTTCCTACTATTGTTATTTATTCTCTCAGTGCTCTAAACCTGCTCTTTTGAAAGAAGAACTAAATTAATATTTTCTGTTGAATTGAATTGAATTTATATATTTATTTAATGGTTACCAGAGCTACTAAGTACTGTATTGAAATAATGGCTATGTAATTTAGTATTTTTTTTTGCTCTTTTTACTCCTTTTGCTCAGGTGAAAATGAACGTTAAACATACCTAAGAAGGGAATGAACCAGGGAATAGGAAAATACAATGCAGTGAGCTTTTATGTGATGGCTGGGGGGGCTACCATCTGCTTTCAATCTGCATCTTACAGGCAAAGAAAAGAGGACCCAAAATAATGCCATGGCTGAAACTTCCATAATACGGATAATGCACAAAACTTTGGTAACTAAACCATCTGAGGATCTCAGAATAATTATTGAAAATAAACTCTGGATTCAAGATTTGCTCATATAAGCATTTGCAAAGCATATCTTGCATGTAGGCCTGTGGTTATGCAAAGAAGTGATAGTTCAGCCTCTGGCCTGCCATCTTATTGCTGACAGGATCACAGTGTAATTTCCTCCCTTCAGAGGGTATATAGAAAAATAAAGGTAAATGAAAATGTACCATCTGTAGCTGTTCAGAGCATGTTCTGTGCATCAGGGTTCATCACACTGATGTAGCATGTCAAGGCATCAACATCACCCGATTCTTCAGATTTCACAGCTTACAGCATCTTGCTGCCTTTTGAGGAACCATCCATGTGTCCTTGATTGGGCTTGCTATAGCCATAGTATCCATGGCCTCAGGAGACCATGCCCACTACTGACTCTATTCATGTACCATGCTTAATGGTATCATCAGCAGCTTGATGAAAAAAATATGGATAAGGATGAAAGAATATGGTAGAAATAGTCACTGTTAACAGTGAAGATTAAGACAATGAAAAAGATATCACCATCCGGAAAACAGACTGGTTTTTTTTTCTGTATTTGTCACTGTCTGAAAAATATCTGTGAGTGTCTCAAACCTGTTGTAAAAGTCACACTTCAAGTATCAATTTTGGGAAGAATTCTTACAAGTTTCCTCAGGTTTATTTTCTGCCCAATCATTTATTGTCACAAAATAATAGAAAAAAAAGCTGTGGACATTATTCCCGTAAACCTTATCTAGAAACAGCTCTGAGTCCTCAAGCTCTTTTTGTTGTCCCTTGACACTACACGTACAACGCTACCTCAACATTTCGAGAGCTGTGCTATCACCAAAGAAACTGCAAGCTGATTCCCTGCAGAAATGCAAATATAATCCACCTAGTAATTCTGCTCTCTGTAAGACTGAAAACTAATATAATTGTCTGATAAGTGAAAATATAAGAAATTCAGTAGGAGGCAAATTCAATCTTCAGATGTAAGAAGTAATCTTAGTCAGTGTGTTGTAACAGAGTAAATACTAGCTTAAAGCACCTGAATAGTACCCTGTCAAATGAGTTTATTAGCTATAGATGTTTTCTTAATGCCATTATAAATAGTTGTCCAGCTCTGGGTTGGATTGACAGCCAAGCTTTACCACCTGCAGTCGTTCATTCATATGCAAAATGAATGTAAAATATCATCTGATGACTTTTCATGTCACTTTGCAGTAAAGAAACACTACAAGGTGCAGAATAATATTGCAGTGGAACATGTACAGTATAATAGCAGTTCTTGTTCCAAAACTCATACCATACCATTACAAATCCCTTGGCTGTTAGATTATTTCCTTCCTTTGAGTCTGGTAGTGAGCAAACATCGGTTACAAGTCACAGTGCAGTGAATCTCGTGTTGCCTAAGAGGAGGTCTCTGGGGATACAGAGCATGCTGCAGTTTCAGAGCCATACAAGCATGTCACAGAGAATCTGTTCTTTATGTTGTCCTTTCAGTGGCACTGGGGGAGATTAAACCTTTTAAAAACAGGTTTTTGTAAAAGGGTGGGCCTTAATGTTCTCTGAAGAAAGCACAATTGCTTGTCATTCATTCTCACTCAAGTCACAAGAAATGGAAAACTGCTATAAGAGTCAGGACGAGTTCAAAGCAGAACTCATTCAAACTGTAACATACAATTCACTGGTGTAGTAACATTATCTTTCTGTGAATCCTGTTTTTCTTTTCCAACAAAAACCTACAGTTTTCTAATCCTTTGAACTGCTATTTGATAAAAGTAGTAGTATTCATAAATCCTCTAGTGCTAGAAAGAAGAATTAATCTTTAAAAGGGTAAAAGAAGGAATGGAAATTGCTGCACCATTCGGGCAGATTTATGTCTAGCACTGTGGAAGCCACAGCTGCAGAATTTTTAAGATATTGCAAATGTTGGCTAGTTAAACACCACCATTTCTATGTGGTAGGGGAACATTGTTATTTTATGCTTGACCACAGCAGAGATATGCATAGAGACGAGTTAAACGGGGGTATTCATTCCCACTGCCTTGTCTGTGTGTTAAGCAAATATTATTCCCTCCTTTGTGTTATTGTGTATGCCTCTGAGCTATCATTTATTACCCAATGCAAGAACTGCAATATAGCAGTAGAGGTACCTACACTTGCTTTAGTGTAGCAGATGCCGTGTGTTGTCCTACTGAGTCCTAGCTCCCAGCTCGCTTGAATAGCTGTTCTACATACAGCAAATAGAAAGTTCTTCCATGCACGTGTTATCAAAAACTAAAGACACTCTAAGTATTCATTTTAAACACCTCTCCCTCACACACACTATTGTAGAAAAAGTAAAGATGCGACATATCTTTCTTAAAAAATGTCTTCACCTAGTTCTTCATCTCTGCTTGTGACATTGTTCATAGTAGCTCTGGTTGTTATTGTGATGACTGCTCAATAACTTTCACTCCTTCAAATTTGAGTCCTTGATATTTCTAAGAGCAAGGTTTTCTTTTAGATCCTTGCCTCTCTTTTTGGCTTATCCAGGAAGAGTGCCTACTGTAATCAGAGGCTTTGTAAAAAAAGAAAATGAAAATGTACTTACGCTGCAGGGGTACAAAAGTGGCAGAGGAAGCAGCAGAAGTGGAATGAGAACAACGAGCAAGAGGTTTCTGGATCGGAGAATCTCCTTCACCACTGCCATACCCTTTACTTTCCGGTGATTTTCTTTTCCTCAGATTTCTTCCTAGGTTCGTCAGGTTGCCCAATTTCCACCCCACGTTCTCCTTTGCCTTTGCCTGGATTTTGCAGAAGGGACTCTCTCTGCCTCGTTTCCTATTTTCACCAAGGCACCTCAGATGGCTTCCTTAATTTGCTTATTCTTCAGTCTGTTGTTTTGAAAAGAATCCCTAACAATTTTAAAAAGGCATTCAGGTTTTGTGGGGCTCACCAGCACATCCAAATGACTTTCACACCATAACACAAGGTTTGCAAGCTGGATCATAGTGATCATTTGACATTTTCTCTTTTTAATTCAGAGTCACACTTACAACTGTGTTCCATCCTTATCCCCATGTTTTGAAAGGCTTTTTTCTTCCATCATCTGATTTCCAGCAAATTCCTGTTTTCATAAGCCAGGTGGGATATCTTCTGGGTTGCTGCTTTTTTTTCCCGTTAGCTAGTCTGAAAGTCTCAAAGATAGGTTTCTTTTCTGCTGGAAAATTTTTAAAACTAAAAATTGATTGTTCACTGCACAGAAACAAACTTGTAGGAGTTCTTTCATAAAAAAAAAAAAAAAATAGAAAATAAACCAACTACAGTTCCTTATATTCCATTCTGTTCAGATTTTGTCTCTTCGTAATTTTGGCTTCCCCTCTGAATCTACCTTTAGCCTACTTTTGCCCTGAGCTTGGAATTCACAGGGCAGTAATTCCTATACAGATTATACTTGGTCTCAAGAAAAAAAAGAAAAAGAAAAAAAAACACAACCCAAAAAAACTTAAACCTTTTTTTTTCCAACTCACCAATGAGAACTGCAGGAGTCTGTATTTACTCAGCCCATTATAAAACCCAGTCAGAACATTTCAGAAATCAGCAGCCTTCTCTTTCTGATATATACATGAATGTACAAAAATACCTTTTTTCAGTTGACAGTTTGTTATTGTTTCAATGTCCCCATGCTGATAAAAGCATATTTTTTTTTAATAAAGAGTATCTTTTGTCTTTCATGTTTCTTCCATTTTGACCCATGAACGCCTTTCATTCATAAGGCATGGGCTAATCTCTGCACTGATTCATATGCCATTAGTGACAGTAAGATCCAGACTCAAATTAAGAGTTTTTAGTCTTTCTGCTCTGATCTTGAATTGGAGGAACATTTCTACAGTTCTTATGTGACTAATGGTCTTTGTGGAACAGAAATCAATTCTAAGAGTTAATCTGTTGACCCATGTGCCACCTGTAGTCACTTGTTTACCCTTTATCTCACAGGATGCTACACACCTACAGTTTTCCATGCTCTCAAACCTATTCAACTTGCTGACTATTTTCCCACACCCTGCTAGTCAGATGGAAGCTGGGCTCCCCATACTGAGCTGGTTTGTCTCTGTGACACCGATTGTGGAGAGCTGGGAAAGACAGACCTTTGCCAGAGAAGACTTTGCCTCATCTGATGAGTCTGATGAGACACATTACTTTTTCCTGAAATTCATAACTGTTTTCAAGACTGCGTAATATTTCTGTGCCTTGAAAATGCCATCAAGCGTCAGCAACTTGAGAGCCTTCAGGCAAGTTTAGCAATTAAATCTGAAAGCAAAAATCTAATTAATGTGAAAACTGCAAATAGAACAATCCAGCCAGGGAATTTATATCTGTTTCAGCAGTTGTTTCAGGGGAAAAAAAAAAACAAAAAAAAAAAACAACCTAAAAGGGTGTCTAAAATACACCAAAACTAAAAATTAAAGAAAATTAAAAAAAAAAATAAAGTTTTATTTTAGATGAACAAAACTGTGTTTTATTTCACTTCTTCATGATCTGCAAAATCAAAGGGTGAATAAAAGACTCTTTATAGAGGCAATGAAACGACTGTCCCATGGGAGAGGGACCATCTATAAGCATGACTCATTCTGAAGAAATGAAAGGCAAGTGGAGCTGGGGATAGATAGCAGCTTCTCTCTATCTCTTTTAGGAACAGGCAACCTGCAGCTGAGGCAGGAAATGCAGTACTGAGGGAGGGAAGCTGCCCTAGACCCAGAATGCTGCCCAGAGGCAGAGTGCTCCTTCCCACTCGGACTGTGGATAAAAGAGACATCCTTGTTCCCATTTATTACCTCCTCTTACCCGTTAAAGGGAATGTGCTATGCCCCCTTCTCTCCTATACCACTGATCCCAGAGTTTTTCACAGTTCAGATAACCAGTTTTTCTTGCTGCCAGTCTCTAAATAGCAAATCTTTTGGTGAAATCAATGCAACGGAAATACAATTAGTTTTATGTAGAATATTTTATTATTACAGTAATTGTTTTCTCTTAAATAAATTGGGCAGTCCAAGCACATTCCTGAGAAATAAATCCTGCAGTAATGAAAGGGGTGAAACAAATTTGGAAAGACTTTATTTTGTGCTGCAGAGATAAAAGTTTCAACTACCAACCAGTAAAGTACGTATGCTATTGGGAATGGCTATGTATTCAAACCTATCTGCAGTTCCTTTCTGAAGGACCTGTGATACTTACTGATGATTAAAGCCTGACTGCCAGACAGTTCTGTGGTGGGGTGGCTTGGAAATATTTCTCTGGAGGATGACTGCCAGTAATTAAGATTTGCTGAGATGCTCTTTCCTGTTCTCTTTGCAGATTTGGAGTTGCTGTCTGTAAAGGATTTATGAATGGCCACTGTTCCTGGCTCTACAAGCAAGTGGTGCTTTAGGGAGCTAAGAAGCGGCCAAGCTGCAAAGGCAGAAATGTTCTCCCTCTCTTTCTAAAGCACGAAGAGGGAAGAAAGCACAAACAGCAAGAATGTTTATGCTGGAGGCTTTGAAAGGTATGTGAGCTGTAGTGCAAGGCTTCTTTGAGGGCACTGATTCGTCTGTGCAAGTACAGAAGATGGAGGTATTTGTGGCCCATGGCTTTGTAGCTAAGGATTTCATCTTCCTTTGATGTATGCCGGTCAGACTTAGAAGATGACCAGCAAAAGCCTTCAGGTGCAAAAGTGAATCAACACATTTGTGTATATACCTGCAGCTGTGTACAACCACGCATACTCATAGTGAAACTGCTGAGAAGAAACAGGATTGACTCTGACTTTTGTATGCCCTTTGTCCAGCTGTTCTTGCTATTTCCAACCTGCTCCTAAGGCTGTTGTGCATCCACATTCCATAAGCAATTGCCAAACCCAGTGTGCTCTGACTGATCACAGTGTTTCTTTTTCCTGCAACCAGGTGGTTTTGGATGGGCTTTTTCTTCTCCAGCCCTTGGAGTACACCTGTTAAGGGACACAGATTTTATTGTTCCATTTGCCCAGATAGTAGAATCATAGAATCACAGAATGGTTTGAGTTGGAAGGGACCTAAAAGCCCATCCAGTTCCAACACTCCTGCTGTGGTTACACAGACACCTTCCACTAGATCAGGTTGCCTAGGGCCCCATCCAGCCTGGCCTTAGACACCTCCAGTGATGGGGCAGCCATAGCTGATGTGTGGAAGCACATCACAGCTGTGATATAGAAGCAATTAAACATGCCTCAGAAATGGGTTTGGTATCCTCAACCATCCTTTACAGCCTCAGCTTTTTTTTGATTTGGACCCATCTCCTTAAGAAATTATGTAAATAAAGAGAGAGAGCTGATATAAAAGGATGAGATACGCTCATCTCTTTCTTACACTGTGGAAGCAGAAGCAACTCAAATGTCAGTAGAAAAACAGCATCTATATAACTTGTGGACAAAGTTCGAAGAGTTTGGATCTTTCATTGCTTGCCATTTGTATCACAAGATGTATTTCCTTTCTCTGTCCATTAAAGCCACATCCTCCACATTTTTTCTTTAACAATTTATAATAATCTATTGCACTACTTTTACCAACAGGCTTTGCTATAAACAAGTATTGCTTTTCTTCTGCTCCCACATTCATGATCCCCACCACTGGACTGAAGAACAAACTTTCCTTCCAGGTACTTGGATATAATTATTTCCTGAGTGAATATAAGATTCTTCCATGTACTCACATACACAAACACACACATACATATACACAAGTGAGCAGTGTAATTTACAATCAGAAATGAGCCACAACGACGAATTCAGCACCATGTATGTTTTAATCCACCTTCTTTTCCTGCCTCAGAGGGATTCTGAAGCACTGGTTTAGATGATCCACGTTCAAGTGATAGAATCAGGAAAAAAAAATGTCATCATTAAATTAAATAGAGCTTTTGTTTTGCCTTTTACTCCAAGGAGGATAAATCCATGTTCAACTCAAAAATAAAGGAGCAGAATCAAAGTCATGTGCAAATAATGAAAGACATTGCAGGCTGTTTGAGAGAGTGGTTCTGGGGACCAGGGAATATGTTCACAGGCATTGTTTGCTGCTGGTATCCACAATGTCCTTTGTCTTCTGCAAATGTTATTGAGATTAAAAACTGGCTTAGCCAAATGAAGTGAATCAGACAGTGCTTATTTACAGGAATATTTGGAATGCATATATTTGCCATAATTTCTGGAGGCTGACAGTTATGAAACCTTTTCCTTATACAGAGAGCCTTTGCATCTCTTTTTAGTATTCTTTTACTGGGCAGCTGAAATATGAAGTTATTTCCCCAGCGAGGAAAGCAGCATTCTCCAGCACATGCACACAGCTATGTGAGCATAAACGTTGCATTCTTATGCATTGTTTATATGAAACACACAGATAAAATAAAGGCATATCTGTCTGGAATATACACCAGACTTCCTTGTTTTCCTTTTACAGAAATGCCTCAAAGCCATAACAAAATAAAACAAAAAAACTGGGGAGATTGAAGACAATTTTTTTCCCCGTTTAACATGTATCTATAAAGTGAATTCCACAAGAGGGAGCTAGAAAACAAATAATCTCTCATGAAGCAGGCTATTAAACCTTTTATAGAATAAAGTGGTGGACGTGCTACGTGTGCCCCTTATCAGCCAGAAGAGGTGGCTGAGTAGTTGCTGTTTTGAGTCTCCTTCTATGATGTCTCTTTGTTGTATGGGAACATCAAGTCGTGCTTCAGGGCTTTGTAAAGATTGACAAAGGATTCTGCCCAAGTGTCCTTCTGGTGTCCCTGGGACTGAGCAGCCCTGTAGGCTGTGTAGACCATGGTCAGCACTGTCCTTTCAAAGTCTTCTTTCTTGAGAACTCTTGGGTAAGAGGACAGCCTGCTACTCAGCCTGCGGATCTCTGTGATGCTCTTGGGAATAATCTCATTGCAGATGGTGTCAAACTCAGCAGCCTTCCTCAGCGAAGCCAGCTCCTCATCTTTGATGGAGATTCTCTGACCTTTGTCAATGTCAAGCTCAGCTAAAAGAAACTGTCACAAAATCAGAACAGAGAAAGCTGTTTAACTTCTCCAAGAGACTCTAGGCAGAGTTAACATGAATTAACAACATGTCCTTAGAGTTTTGTTATAGGTCAGATGAAGAAAAACCTCACATGCCACCGGCTGAAGCTGGGGCAGATTAGAAAGTCTATATGTGAGTGTCGGACTCCTCTATTACATGCCTAGGGAAACTAGAGACCTGCTATGGGGAAAGGAGAGAGGAAGAAGAAAAAGCAGGTAGTTTTCTGTTGTCCAAAACAGGCATGTGTTGTTGCTGGTGTCACATGGGGTTTAGAGAGATGAGGGCAGCAACACAACTGGGAAATACCATTTACTCTGACAGGGCAGTAGTGGCTTCCCAGCCCATCTTCCTTGCTTGAACATCCAATGCAAGTTTCTGAAGGTATAGGATAGCTAGATTTGGCCCATGCCCATTCTTTGATTGGGCTACTTTCCCTCAGCTAATCATACACTGTTCCAGACTGTATTACAACTGTAGGTTCCACTGCTGGCAAGAGGGGACCTGAGTAACTTTGAAGAGAAACAGTCATGCCCTTGGGATTATTTTGCAGTGATTGATACTGGTTGTTTTAATTGTTTGAACAATTCATTTTGGCCTGAGACTGAGACCAAAGAATTAAAATACATTGTGTTGTTAATATACTATTATTCTGGAGGAAAGCTACTTTCAGTGGTAAGGTATTTGCTCTGGTTTTCCCTTTCCCTGTCTGTAAGCTAGAACCCACACTCGAAGTACTGCAGGCAGTTGCTGCCTGCATAAGTACTGAAAGAGATGAGTTTGGTGTATATATGTTCTCTCCTTTCTGGTGAGGTAGTATGTAGTCATCAGTGGGTTTATGGCTGGGGTGAGTAAAGGTGACATGAAGACAGGTAATGGATAATCCCATCATGTACAGTAACCTCAGACTTGTTAGGGCTTGAGGTACCATTTGCTCCCATATACTGAACCTCATAAAGCAGCGCCACATCTTCCAGGGAGTTTTGTAGCACTGGATTAAGGAAGGCAGCTGAGGACCTCTTCAACCGTTGAGCAGCTGGGTAAAGCATAGCTGGAAAATAATAATGGGAAAAGAGAGATTCCATAGGGTGTCAAATATGGGAAAGAAGGACTTTTTCAGTAGTTGACTGAACTAAAGAACTGCCTACTGCAAAAACACTATAAAGTACGATTTCTCACTATAAATAAAATGGGCCACATGGACTGTTATTACTGTAATGTGCTGGGAGAAGAGACTAGCTCTTTATCTTGTAACCAGTATCCAACAGAGAGTCGTTTATGATCCAGGCCTGGGACTCTGAGCCACAGCATGAAATGCATTCAGTTCCCCTAGTTCAGCAAGGGGAAACCAGTGCTGACCCTACAGACAACCTGTGTTCTTCAGGCCATTCTCCAGCTGTCACACTTCTAAGACATTACATTTCTCCTGGTTTCTGCTGTCTAGAAGTTGATCTCTCTTTACTTGATAGCTCCTAGATTACCTCATTTGTCCCCAGTATTTATGTCTGGAAGGAGTGACTCATCCTTTGGAGATGTCTGTGTCTCTTCATTAAGCCTGGTACCAGCTTGGACAAGACAGCTATATTCAGTGAGGTGAATCCCAACTTATTATGACCTTAATACTATGCAGTCTTATAGCTAGACACAGCCAGCGGTCAGATATTTATTCACTGCTTCAAAATGAACTACCGAAATAAGAAAGCAAGCATATGTATACCTCCTGAACCCAGCACCCCAGTGGGGAAAAAAATTTGCAGAATCAATGACCTCGATAGTCAGGAGTATAGAAAACATCTGATGCGGCATTACAGACCACTTAAGGGCTTTGAGTTACTATAATTACTGGCCAAGTACTATTTAAAGGTGTAAATTTCTTCTGGAGTTTAGGGGAAAAAATATTTTGTTCAGTGTTATATGTATATGATTTGGATGTTGATGTTTAGAGATCGCTGGATTTATGCTAATATCTGGGAAAAATAAAGTTTGGTTTTTTTTTAACGCTATGCTTGCATGATTATTGGTGCATTTTCTCATAAGCTTCATTTCTAAACCTTAGCTGTTTTTCAACAGTAGATAAAGTTGGAAAACAGTTTAAACGAGGAGAAAAAGTTTTGGAAGACACTATGATCTCCCTCACTGTCTCCCTCCTCTCCTCCTCATCCCAAAATATATATATATATTTACAAGTAACATTTAATAGAACATTCAGCTTATTTTAAATTTCTGAGAAGTTTAATCCCATCCTCTATCTACCATATTTTTTTTCCATTAAATATTTTTACTAGCTCAATTTTGTCTTGTTTTGCCAAAGTCCTTATGATGGATTTTGCACACTGTTGAAAACCTGAATGTCATTTAAAGATCTCTTTGCTGGACATGCAAAAAAATTCTGCAGTAAATGTAATTATTTTCTGGAAAAATTGTCCCTGCTTCCTGACCACACAGTTCCTCAGATAATTTTCTTCTTTGATTACCGAAGCAGATCACAAATATGCAGCTCTTTCTAAACTCTGTACCCTAAGTGCAGTCCTGTTTCCTGGACTGTTGCCAACTGTTGACTTTGTTAAAGCTTGACTTGTTAATGATATTTAAGTTCTAAGTAATGCCAGGAGAAAGAAACTAGGCCCTAAGAGATTTAGTTAATTAGGACCTTTGCTATCTGGCATATGGAAAATTAATTGGATAATACCAGGTATAAAGTAGTTCATGTTTGACCCAGGAGAGGGTATTTTCGACTTGAATTAGCTGTGGAATGCAGTATAGGTAAAATAGTTTGTGATATTGCAATAGAAAAAACTTCAGCTAGATACTGCAAACTGTAAATACATAGGTTGCTCTGAAAGTAATGCCTCCTATTTATTTCCATGGAAACTACAAAAGAGCACACTAACACTATTTGATATAGCAAATTCACAGCTACAAAACCCTATTTTTCAACATTGTCACCATCATTAGCTATGTATTTTTGTCAGCAATGAATAAGAGCCTGCATGCCGCACTTGTAAAAATCTGCACCATCCACTGCCTCACTGTGCTCATATCCTCTGTTTGGTCTCCATAAACATTCAGCAAGCATTGATGAATGTCAGTGGGTGCCATTTTTTTCACATGGAAGAATTCAATTCCACACCTTTGCTTCATCTGCACTTCCATGTCAGACACCAGTTTGTCAGACTGCCCCTCTCCTGCCATCCGTCACATTGCAATAAAATGTAGCAGAATATTGGTGGAAAGGTTCAATCTCTACTGCCACACCACCAACATCCACCTCTGGTGTCATGTGCCAACATCATAAAATATAAGGCATTACTTTCAGAGCAACCTTTATAAATCCTGCAGTGATGGGTGTCAGGCTATTTGGTAAGACACCTCCAGAGCTCGGTGCTTCATATCAAATCCACATGAGTTTAGATTAAAACTTCCTTAAGAAACTGAATGGTGCTTGCACTGTATGTGACTAAAAGCCTGAAGGAGTGAATGCATCAAGTAATGGAACAGAGGTGTCCGCAAATACCTAGTCCCTAGAGTAGCCTTTTCCCACTATGATGCTTTTACCACCCAAGGATCTTGTATGACCTAGCTGAATAAGTGGTAGTTTGACACAGGTCACAAGCTGACTGAAGGTTCTGCTCTAGGAGTGAGTTTGCCTTTCCTGTGGTGAGTCAGTTCAGATCTAGTCCATTTGCTCCTGCATTTGAAAGACCATAGGAGGGAGGAAGTGATCAAAAGGACAGGCATCACCTAGGGCTGTTCTTTGCCTGGCAGTTAATATGTCCTGTGTTGGTAGCAACCTCCTCTCTAGCATCCTCCCTGTGTCCTTCCTGCTCTTGGAGAAGAGAATTCAGCTATCCAACAGGTCGAGCTTCATAGAATCATAGAATCGTTTGAGTTGGAAGGGACCCTTAAAGACCACCTAGTCCAACTCCCCTACAATGAACAGGGACACCTACAGCTAGATCAGGTTGCTCAGAGCCTCATCCAGCCTGACCTTGAGTGTCTCCAGGGATGGGGCACCCATCACCTCTCTGGGCAACATATTCCAGTGCCTTACCACCCTTGACCCAGCCACTGGCTAGTCACTGACAAGCAGGGCTATCCACATTTTTTGCTGCTGTTCTATCACTGTTGTTCATCCCTCTTGCTGAGAGCTTTGCTGAGACATCCTAGAGCTATTTCATCTTTCATTATTGGCAGTTGAGGAATGCAATCGAGTGTTTGTGAAGCACTTGAAACTTCAAGTACTAATTGCAGAGTAATTAAAACTTTTATTACTGGGCAATTAAATTTCTAATTACTAAGCAGCTGGCAGAAATCCAGCCCATAATGATGACGGTTCATTTTTATACCTTTTATATGCCCTTTCAATGGAAACAGCCCCAGAGTGCAGAGTACCTATACATATGCAGATGGATTACGCCTCAAATATTCCATGAGTCATGGAAAATGTGTCTGTGGCATCTTGTTTTGGTGCTGTTATGCTTATTATCATCATACTGATCGCTCTTAGCTTTCAGGCCAAGTGCAGATTCCTGCAAGAGACCTTGGCAGGAAGTCTTCGGATTCTGCCCATCACCACTCAAACAGAAATGCCTAACTTAAGCAATCCTCAGGCTACTGAATAATGTATTATTGACGGAGCACTGACCTACTTACAGAATCACAGGTAACATCATGGAAGGCAGCTGGGTTTTCCTAACCAGCTGCTCCCAGGATAGCATGGATTAGGTTAGGAGATTCAAACAGACACAGGCCTGAGCTGCTGTGTTGTGAGAGAGGGCTTTGTATGCATGTCAGAACCATACCTCTGTAGTGGTCAGATTAGCACTGACTCCCCGATCTCATTATCTTGCTCCCAAAGCATATTAAACTTTGTTACCGTTCCTACAAACTCTACTCAGAAACTCTTTCTGAACTCATTTGTATTTGTCATGGTGATCTGATTTTCCTGCTCCACATTTTATTTTATTCCCTCACTTTCTCTCTCTTCCTGCACAGTAGTTAAACCTTCTACCACCTCTGCCTCCACCATCCTCTCCACGAATTCACAAATTCCTCAGAGACCAAGTGAGCATTCAGAGCCAGTGCTTCCTGATTTCTGTCACATTGATGTAACACACTTATAAGTTTAGCACAAAAACTGAGACAGGGAAAGATTTGCAGCCAGTTTCTGCATTTGGTGATTGCAAATTTGACTTTAAATTCTTCTGCTGACCTTACTTCCTCCTGCATCTACTTCCAGATCTGATATAATTTAGATGATCCATATCAATGAATTGCAGATGAGCTACCATCTCTTTTCTTCTCTGAAACAGTCACCATTTCTCAGCCATTTTCTTCTCCCTGTCATAGAAATATGCACCCCTTTTATGGTGATGATACATTCAATTCATTTCAGTGGCTGTGAATGTCTGAAGAGACCCCCAGTCAGTATTGACAGAGAAGGCCCAACCCAGAGCTCTAAGGCAAGGGAGAAACTTCTGATTTATTGTTTTTAGCTCTATTACAGATGTATTGAGTGATCTCCAACTGAGTTACAGGTACTTCTGTGCAAAGACTGAGCGGTCATATAATAAAAAGCGGATGATGAATGGAGATGAGGAGGAAAAAAAAGGTTTTGATTAATCTTATTAAAAGCATTTTCAACTATATGAGGGCTGCTCTGAAAGTAATGCCTCTTATTTTATTATGTTGGTCCACAATGTCAGAGAGATGGTGGTGGTATGGCAGTAGAGTTTGAATCTTTCCACCAATATTCCATTATATTTTGTTGCCGTGTGACAGATGGCAGCATAGGGGCAGTCTGACAAATAGCGTCTGACTTGGAAGTATGGATGATGGAAATGTGTGGAACTGAATTCTTCCATGTGGAAAAAATGGCACCCACTGACATTCACTGACACTTGCTGAATGTTTACAGAAACCAAACAGTGGATGTGAGCATGGTGAGGTGGTGGGTGGTGCATTTCAGTGGGGGTGACACAGCTGTGGGCCACCTCCTCTGGTGCAGACTTTTACATATGCAGCATGCAAGCTCTTGTTCATCACTGGTGAAAATGCACAGCTAATGGTGGTGACTGTGGTGAAAAACTGTGTTTTGTAGCTGAGAATTGGCTCTTTCAAATAATGTCATTGTGCTCTTGTATCTGTTGTAGTTTCCATGGAAATAAATAGGAGACATTGCTTTCAGAGCGACCTGTGTACTAACAGATATACATCCGTTTTCTTTAAAATCCCTTCTTCAGAGCTGTCTTAGGAGTGTTGCTGGATCTGACCACCCCCACTGCCCATTGAGGCCTCATGGCTGTAGGAAGACAGGAGCAGCGTCAGAACATTGCCACTTGCTCCCAACCCACTTGCCTGACCCTGAGTGGCCTCATCCTGGAGTGTGCTACTGCTTGTGCTTGGAGCTGGGGCTGAGCCAGCAAGTCTAGTCTTGAAGGTGGCTGAAAGTGATCTCAAAAGGTAGTGAAGGACTACCCATCTTCTTCCCCTCTGTTCACTGCAGGAGTGTAGCCACTCTTGCATGACTGCTAACTCAACTCCACTTCTCCTTAAGGACTACCCAGGTTTCTAAACAACAGCTACAGCAGGGATTGCCAACTAATTGGCCTGCTTCTAACTATTTAGCTCACAACAGCTTTGAGATTTCTTTACTGTTTAAATGTGATGTCAAGTCTGAAGCTGTCAATAGATCAAAAGCTGGGGAAAGATGGAGAGGGACTTCTTATAAGGGCAGGTGGTGACAGGACAAAGGAAAATGGCTTTAAACTGGAAGAGTGTAGATTTAGACTAGATATTAGGAAGAAATTCTTTACTGTGAGGGTGGTGTGACAATGGAACAGGTTGCCCAGCGAGGCTGCGAATGCCCCCTCCCTGGAAGCATTCAAGGCCAGGCTGGATGGAGCTTTGAGCAACCTGGTCTAGAGGGAGGTGTCCTTGCCTATAGCAGGGGGTTGGAACTAGATGATCTTCAAGGTCCCTTCCAACCCAAACCATTCTATGATTCTATGTTTCTATGATTTGTTTTAAAGATGCTTTCATCTTTCTTAAGAACACTGCCAGAATTTTCTGGACCTCATTAGCCATGTGCTAAGCATCTGTTATCATCATGGAATCATAGAATCATAGAATCATCTTGTTCCACTGCTTAGTTGTGAGAAATTGTTACATGCTTGGTAGTACATCCAGCTTGATCCCTCACAGCAAAATTTTCCCTTTCTTGCCTAAAGTTTTTGAAGTCATGACTTCCAGGCCTCAATAAAAGGAAGTTAATGCATCTCAAATAATAATGACATCAATTTCTCTTTATTCAGATGTATTTTATTGGTAAAAGCAGAGAATAAAGGTGATCACTGCAAGAGCTTCAGTACTGTGATTGCACTTATGCATAGAAATAAATATGCCGCTTCTTATATTAAATGAAATGAAAATGTAAAACTTTATAGATTATTGCTCATGATGGCACAGTAAATTATATAAAACATTTTTTTTATATATCAATTCATTGGCTATTTTTTGTTCTGTTTTATGACAAGCTTGGAGAACCACAGCATTTGAATTGTATTCCAGCTACAGTCTGAAAATCACATGGTTAGAAAAAAGAATGAAAAAATCTGTGGCTTTGCTCAGTCTTTTTTTTTTTTTATGCAACCTTCCACAAGAGTAAAAAAGATCAACTCCAATGTTTAACCCTTTTAAGCTGGTTGCTGAGAAGCATGGAGCATATGCTGGTTCCATTAGGGAGATGGAAATTTTCATGGTGTCATAACATTTTTTTTTAACCTGTGTGGGATTTGCACTAAATGGATCTCAGCACACCCAGAGGATCCTGTCAGAGAAGATATTTGTTGGTAAACTGATAACTGATTTTCTCCTTTCTTCTTTATTCAAGAGGAATTCAAGTATTTGCCAGAGCAAATGGTCTGAACACTGCCCACAAGGTGATTGTATAGGCAGACAGCAGCCCTTATAACATCACATAGAAATTATTAGTGATTTAGACTGGTTGAACTTGTGCAGGTTCCTGTGCAGTTCCTGGGGATCACTACTACCGTGGGTCTTAGGGCAAATATCAGAAATGCTCGTAAGAGGATTTTCTTTAAGAGTGGATGAGAAGTATTGCTTTGACATCGATTCCCATGTTTATCCTTGACCATACATCATAGAGAAATGAGTATCAAAGTTTGCATAGCCTTTAGGAAAGCTTTTTGTTTCATGTTTCTCTTTGATCACCTCACTTATGAGAGTTTGCAATTAGATCAGAGTATATTTTATACATAAACAGTTTTAATTTTGGCTGTTTCTCCATCACTAGAGTAACAGTCACTATCCCAAATTAACTGCCTCAGACTGTGAAATTTGTGCCTTTACTTTCCTGCAGTCATTCAAAGTCACTGAATATTTTGTTGCCCTTATAAACTACCTGCTCTGGTTGTGGGGCAGATCTTGATTCCAGAAGCATTAATTCCTCCATAGTGGAGTGGTATTAGCCTGTGAGAGGTGTGTGGTGGGCAGCAAAAGTTGTACTGTAGTCCATAGAATGTAGAGTGTTATTAAGTAATGAGCAGGCCTACCTGCAGTAATCTCAGCCTTTATTTCTTGCTCAGCCTTGTCCCCAGAAGGATGTGTGCAAGATGTTTAAAGTGTCCTGGGCCTACAGTCTCTGCTGGGACAGGACTGGAGCTTTAGCTGGCCAGCATTGCAATGGAGCGTGCTTAGGCACGGTTTCTTTACAGTTTTGGACATTTTGCCTTCCTGCATCAAAACTGCTGTATTAGAAATAATTGAACACTTTGCAGGAGAAATAAAATGAATGGGAATTTGGAGAAAGAATAATTAGAACAGAAAGAAGGGAAGCGCATACAAAAAAAAAAATAGACAAGGAAAACCACTGCAGTGCTAGAGGCCAGCTTCTGAAATCTGTATTGAATTGCAGTTACTCACACAAGTGGCTCCCTTGACAACAAGTGCTATGCAAAGTCTTGTGCATTCCAGCTTTAATACATTAAAATCTCTATTATTGGGACATGAAATCCCAGTGCCCCTCAGGAGAACACAGCAGTGAGATGGAGAAGACATTTTAATTACAAAGCAAGATGAACTAGCACATTTTTAAAAGCAACTACCAAGAGAATTTTCGTCTTTGTTCTTTTAGCTCCATATTGCTGGTATATTAGCTCCTAAGAATGAAATTTAAAATGAAAATGATCTCTCTTCTTTTTTTTTCTGCCTTTTGGCTAAAAGTGAGAATAGGCATTTATTTCTTCTTTAGTTACGAATTAAAGGTTGAAAAGAAAAAAGCTCCATCCTGAAAGTCTGAGTGTTGTCAATATAGATACGAAAAGTAGATCTCCCTATGAAAAACAGCAACAGCCAACATGGTTTTTAGAAAAAAAACAGTTCAAAAATCTTAGAATTAATAACAAGTTCCATATAATTCCTTAGTAATGACCTAATCAGTTCTTTCAAAGTTATACTTTATAATTTTATCTCCTTTTTTTAAAAAAGATACATTTTCTAAAGGGGTGTCTTAATTCCATACAGTAGGATCCAACCTACCTTGTACTTCTGCATTTCATAAATATCCTGTGATGTGTTACTTTTAAACTGTATGAGACTAGTCTAGACTAGACTAGATTAAATTAGATTAGATATTTCAGATTGTTTATAGCCAAGTTCCTATGTTAAACAAAGGTAGTAGCCTTTCTAGTCACTTGCCAACAGTAGGAAATTTAAAGGGGTATTAAAAAGATCAAAAAAACTTCTGTTTACAGTAATGCATACTGCTAGAGAAGGAAATAGTCCATCTGAGCCTGCACTTGCAAGAGCAGCAGTATATTTTTTATGGTTTATGTAAATGTTTTGGAATGTTTGACTAGCATCAGCCAACTGAAAGGGTCTCAAAATTTATTTCCTCACATGGAATTTCCATTATGCAGCATTTTTACTTTTTCCCAGCCTGGAGAAATACATGCTGTGCTATTTATTTTTACCTTGGTAATGAACATGGGGGTCCCTGCCTGGAATTATTTATGTCCACAGAATCTTGCAGATGTCCAAAATAAGCTTTTTTAATACGCTGGAGCAAGACTGCTGAAGCAGAGTTGAAGATCAAAAATATACTCAGAGAAAGCGAACGAGAGAAGTGAAATGTTTTGTCCTTCCGTTTACTTCCACAGTTCAGGAACTGGAGACAGTTGATGGTGGGCAGTATATGAGTGAAATGCAACAATAAAGAAAGGCAATAATAATCCTATTGCACAGACCTAATGAAGAGGAAATAAGATATTTTCCCACCTCAGGCAGATGTGAGAAATAAATTAATGCTTTATATCCCCTTTCTCATTGCAGGACCACCTCTCTTTCCCTGTTTGCATCACAGTGCTTTCCAGAACTTCTCTCCAAGTGGCTTTGTGCAATGGGAAAACATAAAGCAATTGTAAGTAAATTCATTTAAAAATGCTTCCTTCAATTGAAGGGATATGATGATGACCTAACCTATTTCCAATTCTACCATGAAGGGAAGGAGAGAGGGAAAAGTGCAGATAGGCACTGGTGTTACAGGGTTGAGTAGCATCTTCTTGTACTTTCTTTTTCAGTTAGGTTCCCTTGGTTTCCAGTCAGAAAAAGACTGTGTGGCTAGGCTTTTGCTGAGGCTGACCTCAGCCCAGCTGCAGCTGCAAGGAGCAGTCCCATATCCCTGCCTCCAGCCATGCTCTTCCCCTTTCCTTCAGGCCAGCTCTGCTTTGTGCAGCCACACAGTGAGCCAAGCCAGGAATCTGGCTGGTTGTGAATGAGCGCTGAAAGAAGACAGAAAAAAAAAATGTGGTAACTTTTAGCTCCCTTATTCCCCATCACAGCTGCTCTGCCAGCAGTGCTTCTCTTTGTTAGCAACTCTCAGTGTAAATGTGGTCCAACAGCTCTTAGGACATTTGGCAATGATGACAGTTCTTGAATGATGTAAGGATGGGTGGTAGCCCTGGTTAATAAAAGCAGAGGACCAAGCCTTGATCTAACCATCAAGTTCATGGGATCATTTAGAGGATGGACAACTCATTTAGTGCAGTTGCTTCTGCCAGAGATGAGGATAGGCTGCAGGACAACAGGCTGTTGACCATTTCTTTCTTCTTCTAGGCTTATACTCCCCTTATCTTTTAACAGAGTAAATTTGACAGGAATAAATGGTATCTCAAAGGTATTCTAAGGCTGAATGCTGAGAAAGAAATCAAATGTCCAGTCTGAACTACAGATCGAGCAGGGAGCCGTATGGGTTTTGTCATAATCATGAACTGCAGTTCAGTTTCTTCAGTGGAATTACTTCTTGCTGCTGTTAACTAATTGCATAAAATGTCTATTCAGAGAGCAGAAATAATATCTTGGTTATCAGCTAGACAACCAGTACTACATAGATTTAGAAGCTCTCTTTGAGATGAGTCTGTCTTTTCAACCAGGAGAATGGCAGCCCCTGTCTACAAGCTAACAAGAGAATTAACAGATTTCTGACTCCTGGTGTCTTCCAGTTCAAACCATCAGTCTTTTCTGCATTAACGAAACACAGTGCACTGGACCTGTTGTAAAGGTCACTGCATGAATGTCTACGCAGGTGGCCAAATTGAAAAACAGATGAGTTTTCTGACGTAAAATCTATGGCCACACGCTCATCTGCAGATTAAGGAAAATAGGAGGATTCTTGCTGTTGTTGATTGGGTTGTCCTGTGGTGAATCACGCTGTGGGAACTGCTCCACCGAGATCATGGAACTGTTAGCTGAGGTAAAGAGAAACAGGAGAAAATATGGGATCCCTGAAATTATTCATTTAAGCCATTTGTGAATACCTTCAACCAGCAAGTAGATTCCAGCATGTAACTTTCAATCTCAGAACTGCTATTAAACTGATAACAAAATACTTATTATTCAAATTGTGCTCACTCATACATAGTTGCACACATGCAAAATGACAAGATATTCCTCAGATTCACTGTGTATCAGTACCACAGCTCAAAACAAATAAATATTAAAATTCTCATTAATTCTTCTCCCTCAGATTTGACTGAATCAAAATCTTCTTCCCCTTTCCTTCAAGTCTTCATCCAAACTGAAGTAAATCAGTAGGAGGAGAATACATAAATCTAATTTGTCTGCTTCCTCTAATTTAGGATTTCACTTTTTCTCAAAAACAGTGAAACTCCAGCTGTCTTTCCAGCTGTTCATTGAGCTCCAAATGTCAGTGCATCTGCTGATGATTTTCTTAATGACATGAATATGTGCTGGATAGTAAAATGTATAAATCAGCACTGCCCTGTAAACAAAAACCAGGGATATCATGTCCTTTTTGTGAAGGAGTGAATTATTTCTGAGGATAATGTATTTTCAAATTATTGTGTGTTTCCTAGTGGTGAAGATAAAGAAAAGGAGTCTGAGAAAGTAGCTGAGAGCTGAAGATGGATTCACGTTACGTTTCTGAACTGGACTGGTACAGCTGTTTTGCGACCTGAGCAGAATATGAGGGGTGACAATCCATGCTATATCCCTGGCTAAGAGACAGGAAGTGTGGGAAGATCACAGTGAGAAGGAGTCTGCCCTGCTAAGTTCAGACCTGCACTCATTTCTGGGCCCCACTGTGTTATTTTCTGCATTTCCATAAAAATAATGCTAAAAATTAATGGAACTCAAATATAATTATCCATAAAAAACCACTGGTTGATTTCAATGCACAGAAGCAATGATGGCAGAATTTCATCAATCTCTGTATTGTCAGAAACAGCAAAGAAATTTGAAAGATAAATACAAAATGAATTAATTTTATAGCTGCCTCCCCAACTTCACAAACACACATATGAGATTTCCACATTACAAAGTTGACATTTTTCTACTGTTCCTTGTCATTTCACTCTCCTAAAATTTGAATATTCCTAGATCTTTCAGGTTTCATAATTTGCTGAAATAAAGCCAAGACAGATATACAACTGGATTCCTCATTAAATGCAGAAAGCCCTGCAAGACCCCAAGTACAGAAAACTGCTAAAGGCAGCTGTACACCAAGGACTAGGTCCTCAGATGACCTGAGCTATCACCACTAGCCCTGTGATGCTGCTCTGTGGACAGCCAAGTCACAGAGAGCCCTGTGCTATGAAATGTGCATTTGGGATAAATGAGAAGAGAAAGTTTTTATGACAGAGCAACTGCACCAGTGGACTAGGGAAGAGGCACTGATATCATCTATCTGGATTTCAGTAAGACCTTTGTCACAGTCTCCCATGACATTCTTCTCTCCAAATTGGAAAGATATGGATTTGATGGGTGGACTGTTAAGTGGATGAAGAACTGGTTGTGAGATCATACCCAGGGAGTGGTGGTCAATGGCTCAGTGTTCAGATGGAGATCAGTGGTGTCCCTCAGGGGTCAGTACTGAGACTGGTGCTCTTTACCATCTTCATCAATGGCATTGACAGTGGGATTGAGTGCACTCTCTGCAAGTTTGTGGATGACACCAGGCTGTGTGGTGTGGTTGATGTGACCAAGGGATGGGATGCCATCCAGAGAGACCTACAGAGTCTCAAGCAGTGGGCCTAGGAGAACCTCATGAGGTTCAATAAATCCAAGTGCAAGGTCTTGCACCTGGGTTGTGGCAACTCCCACTATCAGTACAAGCTGGGGGATATTAGGATGGAACACAACCCTGTCAAAAAGAACCGTGGGGTACTGGTGGATGGCAAACTGGACATGAGCCAGCAATGTGCCCTCACAGCCCAGAATGCCAACCATATTCTAGGCTGCACCCAAAGAAGTGTGGCCAGCCGGGCGAGGGAGGTGATCCTGCCCCTCTGCTCTGCACTGGTGAGACCTCACCTGGAGTACCACATCTAGATGCAGAGTCCTCAGTACAGGAGAGATATAGACCTGCTGGATTGTTTCCAGAGGAGGGCCACAGAAATGATCCCAGGGATGGAATACCTCCCCTGTGAGGACAAGCTGAGAGAGCTGGGGCTGTTCAGCCTGGAGAAGAAAAGGCAGATCTGAGAGTGGTTTTCAGTATTTAAGGGGGGGCTATAAGAAAAAAACGAGACAGACTCTTTAGCAGAGTCTGTTGTGACAGAACAGGGGGAAATCATTTCAAAATAAAAGAGGGGAGATTTAGACTGGATATAAGGAAGAAGCTTTTTACAATAATGGTGGTGAGGCACAGGCACAGGTTGCCCAGAGAGGCAGTGGATGTCCATCCCAGGAGACACTCAAGGTCAGGTTGCACGGGGCTCTGAGCAACCTGATCAAGCTGTGGTGTCCCTGTTCATCGCAGGGGAGTTGGACTTGGTGGCCTTTAAGGGTCCCTTCCATCTCAAATGTTTCTATAATTCTATAAGGTTAGATCCAGGCCTCCAGAAATCTTACAGCCAACAAAATTGTTTCTTCCGAGGACCTAAAAGGTGTCAAATGCTGAGAGCTCCTCCTGAAACTGGTAAAAATTCAAAACTCAACAGCTTTTGCTATTCCATTTCCTGTCCCCTACAGATGTCATCACTCAATGGCGCCCAGGCAAGAGGACTCTGCCAATTTGTCTCATATATTTGTTTAAGAGCTTTTCTTCCTTTCCATACAGTCTGTTCTAAAGTCTTTTGAGCTCTACTTGTAAAATGGAATTTTGCTTCCAGGAAAATAGTCTAAATAAGTTTTTAAGGAAAAAATGCTAATGATCTCATGTTCTATTCTTTGGAAGAATGAAATTGGATAAAGGGAGGAAGACTTGATTTCCAGTGAAAACATCTAGCATGTTGCTGACTGAAACCATCTGGGAGTTTATTCCTAGGTTTTACTCCTCTTTGTAGGGGAACTGGAAAAGAAGACATTATGACTGTTGAGAAGCAGTGTAGAGAAATTATTGTGATACTTACATTGTGAATATCAACATGCTTTTGCCTGGATTTGGGCTTTCTTCTCACTAATTTGAACTCTTTGAAGATTTCATAATAGAATATGCTTGCTTAGAATAGTTTTTACAACAGGTATACACTTAGTGGATTGCCACTTTTAGGTGATTCTGATTCTGTTGTCTTGTGCCTAGAGAAACACTCTTTGCAAAAACCAGATTTCGTCATGTCATAATTCTACATAACACTTCTTCCTCAGCTTACTGGTAATGAAGGGAAGCTGAGAGAGATCATCAAGATCTGAGTATGTGACTGATATTAATCTTATGCTAACATAACATAACATAATGGCTGTTTTATTATTGATCTGGATTATAGGCTAGAGGCAATCGTTATTTGAGGTACTGGAGCACACACTACACATACAAGAAACTAATTATTTGAGGTGTTAGGTTGACATTTAGCATTACCTCCAAATGAGGTAGGGACAGCTTCGCCCCATATTTATTTTATTTCTAAATGGGAGCCCCAGCACTCTTTAAATTCTGTTTTGACCTCTGAGCACTACATAGACATTAAGGAAGAAGAATGAAAGTAATGGACTGAGCTCCTCAGACACACTGGATCGAGCAGCTGTGACCCGTTGACTGTGACTGCATTGGGCTGCAGACAACACTCCTGTCTGTTGTGAAAGGGACATTCAGAAGGTGATTTATAACTTCATATAAATCATACATGCTTTATTTGGTCAACAAAAGCATCCAAAAAGAAACAAATTAAATTTTGGAAACAGATAAATAAAATGAAATATATTTAAATAGCTGATCTCAGATGAATTGTAGCTAGAAGGTCAGCACTTTTCCACCTTGACAGGCAGGTATTCTGGGGGTACTGATGTCCAGCCCTGGGTTCAGCAGCATTCATACACAGAAGTGCTGGGGGAGACACATTTGTTCCTTTGACAGTTACTGTCTTGTTTGTCAACACGATTGCAATCAGAAGTGAAAACCACAGGACATTATGGCTGGAGTAAAGAGCCAGCTACATGTGATGATCTTTAATTTGCTTCAAATAAATAGAAAGGAGGGATATGTACAGAGTATTTAACACGTATGATGAGTCGGTTATGTTTACCTCACTGACAAATTTGTGCTAGTAGAAATTGAGCTCTGCTTTGATGCTATTTTGATCAAGAGTCCTCGTATGTTCCTTTGTAAGATATACATACACATATTCGTTTTGGACTTCACCTCTGCTAGGCCATGCTGGCCATGAGCAGCATACGCAGAGATTAGGGCTGACATGATAGGATCAGTGCTGGACTGATGGTCTGTGGCACATGCATTAGTCATTCAGGGTTTGAAGGGCATCCAGAAATTCTCAGCAGACATCAAACAGTCCGCTCCATAAACACTACTTCTGGCTAGAAAAGGAGTGTCTTTCGAGGGAAACATGACTCCTTATAGTATCCTTAACAGATAACTATTTACCACACGGGTAGGTCTTCTTCATAATTCAGAGCCCACAAAGTTTCCTCAGAGTGAACAGGAGAAATACAACACCATAACTGGACAAGCCTCAAATCCATGTGACAGCCAGATTGTGACTGCCCTGTTTTTCTCAGCTGCACTGATAAATAGCTGAATCTTCCACTCAGCTTCCTGCGTTCCTGGAGGATTCCTTCCAGCCACCACATGTAGTGTTGCCCAGACCTCAGCCAAGCAGCTACTATCTTCCCTTTGTGTCAGGGCTTGGTTTTAGGGAGAGACAGAGAATAGTGAAGGACGGGGACCTTGTGAAGAAAAGGAGATTTGGGCAACACAGGCAAGAACCCCAGGCTTGAAGTAGAAGGCAGGTTTGGGTCTGTGCTTGGTGGTTGACACTGCCCTTTGTGACTTGATCCTAATTGGAACTGATTGTATGTGATTTCTGTTATGGGGCACACAAATGATGAAAAATTCATAGGTGCTTTTCTAACCCTGTATCTCTGTGAGAAGCCAGCTGAGTTTTGGGTTTACAAAGTACAAGCCAAGCTAATTCTGTCTCAGTAAAAACCCTGGTTGAATAAAGCAACTAAACAATCTGTATATAAGTTTTTGTCATTAGACTTATCACCTTCTGCCAAATTGGCATGGCAGTCCAGAAAACCAGAAGTTGCTGTGACTGTGAAAAATGAATGGTTTCACTTAAAACACGCTGTACTATATTAGGATGTCTACAAGTGGTGTTTAACTGGAAAAGGAGTTTGTTCAGTGCCAAGCCATGAACAACAGCAATAAATGAAAATGAAGCATGCATTAAATGTCTTTCATTTTAGGAGATGTTTTAAGTCAAAGCAGTTCTCTCAGACAGAGAATCTGCATTTAATAAACAAATTCAATAAAAGGGAACTTTATGCCTCTTAAGAGACAGGCACAAACAAAAACGTAATGCCAGGGCTGTGAGCATTGTGGAAGCCAGGGAGGAAAATGAAGGCTTGTGGAACTTGATCCATTCCTCTAGGGACTGATAGAGGGAAAACTGGGATAACTGTTACTGCTGCTGTGACTGATGTTAATGGTAGAAGATAACTGGTCTTACTGGGGAATGCTGCAGTCCCATAACCTTGTAAAAGAACATGCTTCTTTCAACTTCTATGTGAAAAACACGCTGTTTCTTGGACAGTGGAAAGAGTTCCTTTCATTCCTATAGAATTTTAAAAGCTCAAAGGGAGGCAAGCAAAAAGAGATGTGTGAGGACCTTGACACATTTCTGATTCAGCAGTAGTAACTTCACCTTTTACACTGTGACCAGTGGTGAATTGCCCAGACTGCTGTATCTTAACATCCTGGAGCACTGGGAGGCTTCTGTGACCAGAAGCAAATGTGTGTCCTGTCCCTGAGAAAGAGGCTGAGGCTGGCAGTGCCAGACCCAGAGGAATGCAGCTATCCCATGAGCCTGAGAAGTACACAGATAAGATGAAGACCAGCTGTGACAGATGGATATCTTTTGAAGAGCAGGTTCAAATGGGGATTCATACCATGCTGACAAGGGGGTGAATGCTATCCTAATCTTAAGCATATGTGTGCTTCAATCATTCCTATCCATATTTATCACATTTTCTCTATCCCTCCATATTCCCTCTCTCTTCCTCTTTTCCTCTCATTCATACCAACACATTTCATTTGCCACCTTTGCTTTCAGCCACCCCATTTCCTCCCCAGATAATCTCGGAGCTTTGAAGACCTTACTTATCCCTTTCTCAGCAACTCTTTTTCAGCTATCCACCTGGCTCCTTCTGAGAAGAGAGAGCCTCATGAATTTGGAGCCTAGATCCTGGCTGGTGACCTGTTTCCCTGTGGCCAGGGAGGAATTTCCAGAGGACGAGCGGTATGTGTGCTGATCTCAGGGGAACTGGGGAACTGCCAAACCAAACCAGCAAGCTGAGCCAGGAAAGGAATGTTTGTGGAAACTGGGAATAGTGGAGCTTATTTAACTCTGCTCTCTTCCTCCTTGCATTTTTCTTAGCCTTGAGCCCAGCACAGAGCTCTCTCTGCCACAAGCACAGCAGCAGTAAGGTGAGAGGTACAGGCTATGGCTGCAGCCCACAGCACCTTGTGGGGACAGGAAAAGCCACTGCCAAAGGATAAGGCACTGAGTAGGAAAGAAGCCCTGTGACTTGGGTTGCAGACTCTGGCTGGTTTAGTATTTCTGAAGGAGCAAGAATGCGGGGGATGTACCATAAAGCTGCCAAAGGAACAGCCAAATAAAATAGAATAGGGGGTTAACGAGGGACACAGGGACAATAGAGGCATATAGGATCCCTTCAACTTCTTTTCTTTCAGAGGAAGTGAAAATCCTGTAGATGACTGTCCCTTTGTGAAATTTTGTCTGTACGACTGCCCACAACTTTTACCTGCAGTTCATCCTATTTGCCTTTTTTCCCCCTCTTTTTTATACCTTGATGTATCTCCTTCTCTACTTTGTACCATCAGCTTTCCATGTAGCCAACCTGCATGAACTTCACCTATGCCAGTGCCTCTGCTGAAAAACACTGTAACCAACAAATACCACTTTGAGGCTGGAACATTTTAAAACTCAGTACTATTACAGGGAATTATGTTATAGAGAACAATCAACATCCCAACCCCTGGGATCCCAACCCAGCATTTGGGTCTTGCCCTGCCTTGAACCCGAGCACTGGCATTGCGTGCAGAGTTAATTGTTCCACTGTTCTGCATTTTACCTCAGTGATTTACATCTTTCCAGGCACAATCTGAGTAATCAGAGCCTCTGCAGCCTGATGATGTTCGTTAAAACCTGCTGACTTTCCCTTCAATGACTCTGTACTATTCAGTGCTTCTGACAAGATTTCATTCTGCCCAAGAAGTCATTACCCTCCTGCTGAATCTGGCATGACCTACCCCAAGAAAACAAGAAAAACACTTTGTGCTTCAGAAAAAGGAAAAAAAAAATCACCAGTAATGCCAGCGTACCAGACTACATGCACGCAGTCATCCTGAAGAGATCTAAGATTACTAAATTACTCTGTGCCTCATAAAGAAAAGAGATGTTAACATTTCCCCTCATTAACTACACTGAAAGTTCTTTGGAGAAAGAAAGATTTTTTTCTATTTATGTTCAAACAATGTCGGATACAAGTGGGATCTTGGGCCACAGAAGTGGAGTAAGAGATAATCAGGAGGGAACTCAGAATGCTCTGCAGCATTCACTTTGGAAGTGTACCTGATTTATTTCATTTGTGACAGAGCTGCTTCACCTGTGGAGGGGAACACTGTGCATTCAGAACAGTGAGTGGGTTGGTAAAGGTAAGGGGAAGGAGTTACTACAGTCTGAAAGTATAAGGAGGGATTTGGATGGCAGGAGCTGCTTCTGAGCTAGAGCTTGGCTGGGAGATAAGGACCCTTGTGCAAACTGATCCAGATCCCATGGCAATTCTACATCTGGGACTAAGACAAACACATGGTAGTCTGTGTGGACATGCAGGAATCCTAAAAAAAAATCACTAAATTAACAGCAAAGTGCCTTACTGGCTCACCTGTACTCTTACTGGGATGGAACTGGGAACATTGGGAAGATTCTACTGGTCCACTTTCAGCTTGTGCATCTCGCTTAGTCTAGTACATACTGAAAACTGCTGTACCTTACATGTCTTCCTCATGTTCTAAAGTTGCCTATCCAGACGTCATTAAAATTTAAAAAAGTTGAAAGACAATTATAATTGTCTTTCAACTTTTGATTCTGTCAAGCTATTTATGACAATATAAGCCGTTTTACCCAACTTTTGTCCAATTCCTGTGGCAGTAGGAGCCACAGAATCATTTAGATCCTTCCTTGTTAACAGCATGACTACTTTATAGAGTACAAAATCTGTGATCTAAACTAAAATGTGAAAAATTCTATTATCTATCCTTCCTCTGATCTCATCCCAGTTTAGCACAATTGCCCTAGAAGAGGGCAGTTGTGATTTATTAAGCATCCTTTGTATGTCTTTCAGTCTCAGGTATCCAATGTGAATTCTGATTCACGGGTCATCTTTCATACAGGTTAAATTAATTAAGTCTGTCCTATAGTAGCACTTAGGGAATCAGGACGTGCTACAAAGGATTTTGATTACAATTATAGCCCTACTCTATTGGAAATTTTTCCTATTCAGGTTAAATTCATTCAGGGACTATTGTAGTTTAGATGTATTTTCAACACCAAGCAGCTTTTATAGATATGAGGAATTAATCCCCTTTCAGCACCTTCCTCAATTCTCTTCCCACTGTTTCCTGCACTAGCTCCTTGTTTTACAGTCTCAGATACCTGAGCCCACTACCAACTGAAGTAGCAGAGCAAAGCGTAGTGCAGAGATGTCAGAGCCAGACACAGTATGGTCATATCAGTGTGGCACTAGGTCCAACCAGGTGAAACCCTGCTGAAAGGCAGAGCTTGTTCCCTTGGGCACATGCCATGCATGTGGCTGTCACCCTGCTGGGAGTCCAGCTAAGGTCCTTGCATTGCTCTACATTGTGCTGCTTCCACTCCTGGTCTGTGATCTCTGCTCCACAAACATCCATGCAGTGCAGATGTCCTAGCTGCCTTCTTCATTCATTAATGTTCCATTTTTTTTCCTGATTCAAAACATGCTTTTGTGTTTGTCTACTGCTAACTTATGAAAGGGTAGGAAACATTCTTCTAATGCCTCTTTCCTAATATTTTTCAAGGATCTATTATTTGGATCCATGACATACATAGATTTATACTCATCTCTTGTACAGCTCTTTCCAAGGGAACTGAGGAAATAAAAGCACAGATATAAACACTCTCTTCTTCAGGTCATCCATTTGCAAAGCTAATTCCTCTGAATATCAATCCCAGACTGCTGCTCAGGCAGTGTCATCATCTCTTTGCAGATACAATGGCAATATTTAGTGCAGTAGTAATTTGCGTCAGGTGGATGAACCTCCAAACCAGAACACTACAGCTTACACAAATGCATTCTCAGGAACTGTTACAGGCTTGTGAAACAGACTCAGGGTAGGTGGGAATAACCTCCACAGCAGATTGATCAAGCTAACAGATATCAGTGGAACAGGTCCACCAAGCTGGGAAGGTGGGACAGCTGAGGCAGTTCTCCAAGTGACCACGTGGCAGCCAGAGATAAGGGAAATTATTTTTATTTTTCTCCACGAGAAGGAACATACTTTACATTGCCAGGCATGGGAAGATTTGGCTCTGTTCCACAACATTTCATATCTTTCATAGTTTTATGTATTTAATACATAAATACATATTTTATGAATTGGATAAAAATAACTTCATGAAAATCAAAGTAAATAAATATTGCATTTTAAAAGGATCTTGTATGCAGTCCACATTGTGTAATTTGCCTTTATTCTTGAGCCAGACCTTTGGGGACTTCAACATAAGCCAAAGCCATGACCTGATATACTTGAGGACTTCTGGGTGTATATGTGAATATGTGTTTGACCATTTGTGTCATAATTACATGCTGTGTTCAAGTCAAATTCCTTTTCCTCACACCATCCAAGGCAGAATAGTCAAACAAGCATCACTGTCAACGGTGGAATCCCAGAGGCTGCTTGAGAAGGGATTGCCTGGCTGTAACAGTGCAATATGAGATGCAGGAAAGAGAGGCAAATATGGCTAAAATGTGTGTAGATCATAGAATCATTTGATTTGGAAGGAACCTTTAAAGGACATATGGTCCAACTCCCCTTCAATGTACAGGGACATCTACAGCTAGATCAGGTTGTTCAGAGCCTGACCTTGAATGTCTCCATGAATGGGACATCCACCACCTTTCTGGGCAACCTGTTCCAGATGATCCTATTCCAGAGATGCTGCGCATACCCTAAATCCAAGGCACTCATCTGTTATATATGTGGCAAAATTGCCTCCAACCAACCTGGTATGCAGATATGTACGATCACACGGTACAGAAAACTTTAAATGCAACTTCCTTATAAAAGGACTGGATGGTTCTCTGGAAGCAGTTAGTCTTCTGCATAGTCCTCCTTCTCTTGGCACTGGAGAGCTGCCAGTCTGTTGCAGCTAAGCCTGTCAGCAGAAGAAGTATGCAAGAGTTTCTCATGCAGCAGCTGCTTCATCAAACTCAAAAACTCAGTTACTACAACACTAGAGAAAAAATCAAAGCTATTCACTGTTGTTCAGAAATCAAAGACTATGGACCTTCTCTTCTTCCAAGTAATTGCTTCTGCAGAAAGCCTCTAAGGAGATATTTGAATAATGTCTGTGGACCAGGTAAATCTGGATGTGACTGTAATAATGCAGATAGCCTGAAAGGCACAGCACAACCATTCCCAAAAGCATGAAGCCTCATCACTGTCACTATAGTTAGTATATCCTTTTCTCATTGACAATTTTTATGTCTTCCAATTGTGCATCTTCCAGCACTTCCTACTCATCCCCAATGAGACATAATTCCTACAACAGCTGTTTCCCACTGTCCAAGAAGCCACAACCACAAGGAATACCACTGCATCTTCTCTCCCCAAGCAACCACAGAACTGGTGTGCTATTGTTTGTGCACCATTTCTCTGGAACAGGAAGCCCTTAAAGAAGATATTGCCGGCTGAGATGAAATGTACTAACAAGACTTGCCTTAGGGTTTCTCCTCAGGGAATAGGCAACTGTTGTAATGTAGCCCTGAAACACACTTCTGCTCATCAGTGTACTGGTAGTTGTCAGTGAAGTATAAGGAAAGCAACTGGATGACAAGAAGTGATATTGACTCAGATTACCACAGTTATGCGTGCTATTTTTGTTTCTTTTTTTTTCTTTTCCTACAGTAAACACATTTATTAAGGATTGGAATTGTTATCTGTGCCTTCTTGAAATTAATATCACATCACCTCTACCATTTTATAGGGAACTCAGTTTTCTACAGGCCTAACATTATGTTTTGTCCCTAGATGTGTACTTCACAAAATGCAAGAGGCTAATACCATACAGCTAAGGCTACAGAAGGCTTGAGGAAAGCTGAGCTGATGATTCCAATCATTCTGTCACCACTTGAAATCATAAAATCACAGAATATCCTGAGTTGGAAGGGACCCAAAAGGATCACTGAGTCCAACTCCCGGCTCCACACAGCATCACCCAAAATCCAAACCCTATGTATGAGAGCAGTGCCCAAATGCTCCTCGAGCTCCAGCACCTGGGGCCGTGCCCAGTGCCCTGTGCAGCCTGTTCCATGCCCACCGCCCTCTGGTGCAGAACCTGTCCCTAACCCCCAGCTGCCCCTCCCCTGACACAGCTCCATGCCGTTCCCTCGGGCCCTGTCGCTGTCACAGGGAGCAGAGCTTAGCGCTGCCCCTCCACTCCCTTTGAGGAGATGCAGCCACCATGAGGCCTCAGCTCCTCTGCTCTGAGCTGAACAAACCCAGGGCCCTCAGCCGCTCTGCACACACCTTTTCCTACAGGCCCTTCTTCATCTTAACAGCCCTCCTTTGGACGCTCTCTAGCAGTTTCATGCCCTTTTCATACTGCGGTGCACAAATTGCATGCAATGCTCGAGATGAGGTTGCACAAGTGCAGTATAATGCAGGATATCTTTAATATTCTGAACACATCAATCCTTGTGACTAAGATTTGCCTGTAACTTCTGGACCAATGTCCACAGGTGGATCAAAGCATGCTGAGTATGTCATTTTTCATGCAAAATGATGAGGGAGTGGAAAAAAAAAAACAAAAGAAAAAAAAAAGCAAAGAAAAAAAAAGCAGAGCTCTACTTTCCTGTAAGATTTTTATTTTATTTTATCCCTCTCATTGATGCTTATAAAAGCAGAATGGTGGCAGACTGGAGTTCCCACTCACCAGTCAGCAAAAGCACATTCATCTTTCCTCATATGACTGTTTTTTCGAGCACAGATTAAATACTTGGTTTCAGGGCTGCGCATGAAAGGTGCCCCAGTGCCCCTAGTGAAAAAGAAAAGGTACAGTCTAGATTTTGTTTTATCCAGTTTACACTGTTCATTTATTTTGGGAAAAACAAGCAAACAAACAAAAACAACAAAACAACCTACCAACTGTAGCTAATTAAATCAGGGCCCTTTGTCCTACTGTTCTGTAAACAAACTGGACTACTGGTCAGTATGGAGCTAATATGCAGATTTGCATTTCATTTCCATCAGACCAGATGCTGATCTGTCTGCTTTTCTGCTGCAGAACACAGACTAGCAATTGGATAAGATTTAAATAACTGAGATTAATCCAGACATTTGTGGAGGGAAAGAAGAGTAATAAATGCACAGAAGGGTGTGTCATGCCTCAGTCCTTGGTCAGATTTCCTCTGACGTTTTTGAGCAGTTTACAATTTAGGAAGGTTCTTTTGCCCCCTAAATGCTGCAGAATAGGATGGGACTGATTGGGCTGACACAGAGATATTTTAAATGAGTGGGAGTGCTCTGAAGCAGCTATTATTGCAAGATTCAAGCCTTTAAAACTTATTTGGTGCTGCGTAATCCCAGCAGTTGTGGGGAATAAGTCTGGCTTATCCTCTCTGCTGATCCTCAGCAGATCTCTCTCTACAATATTTGCAAGAACTGAAGTCCTTATCAGAACAGGGAACAAATCTCCTCTTCCCTCCAAAGTCTGTAGTGCGTCCAGCTTGAAAATAATCTGCTTTAACAAAAAGAATAATAGAGTTCTGATGTTTTCCTTTCAATGTTCTGGTGATTATAATTGGACTTTTGTAGTAGTATGAAGTTATGTTTATGTGTATATATTTAATTAAAGTAAGAGAGCTAGCAAACACAAAGAACAACCTTAAGTTGTATACTATTTCATGGTAATGGACCCCTCCCCATTTATTTATCCCTTCATTCCTCACCTTTTCATGTGTACTCACTGGAAAGGTAAACACTTATCTACAGAGTCACTCTGAGTCCCAGGTCAGTGCCCTGTCAGAAGGCCCCCACTAGCTATAAGGAAGAATTAAGTGTTAAATGTTGATGCAGACTGAGCAGAATTGCATGTCTTGTCATTACATCACTCAGAAATTGCCTCCTGTACAAAATTCAAACCAAATCCAAAGAGCAAATTGAAAAAGAATTAGATACAATGAGGACGAAATGGAAGATCAGAAGAGGGCACCTGACCGTTGTTATTTTTATTATTATTTGTTTTTTTAAAAGAATCTGTTTCCTTTAAGAATCTGTAAATTTCTGTGTCAGAATCACGTATATCTTTTGAGAGGTATTTACTTTCTCCACTTCTAGCAGCTTTACCAAGTAGTTACAGGACTCATGCCGAATATCAGAGGAAAGAATTAAAAAAAAAGACCATCATCACTAGCTGTTAAGCAAACACCTTCTATGCAATCTGACAGTCCCAAACAGTTTCATAAATTACTGTCACACACACAAAAACAAACATATCATGACTACGTACTGTAATACTGGCTACCAAAAACTGATAACACCCTAGCTAGCTTTCTCTATGTTGTGCGTGCTAGTCTATCAGAGTAATGTCATAGGCACTTCTAGGCACCTTGCACAAACTATGCTTTGCTGTGTTTTCTATTAGCAGTTGTCTGCTTGATAGGGCAGAGAATTATGCCACCTGTGGCTGCAAAGGCTTTTGCTTTGAGGCTTCATGACCTGTAATTCTTGTTAATTCAAGAGAAAAAGGAAAAAGAGAAAGTGAGACAGAGCACAGTTTTATTTTTGGGATATTTCCTGCATATGTTTGTATTATAGCAGAATATATCTATAATTCTAAATTTATGCACTTATGCAGGTGCATTTTTCTATTTGTCTTTGTATCTGTTTAACTGACCCATTTGATAAAGAAAAAATTCCACATTTGAGAGAGTTGAATTATTCATTCATATATAATGCAAAATAACTTCAGACCAAATCTACACAAAGTTTTCTCTTAAATAATTTTTCATGCTTAAATCTTACCTCTGCTCCATCTGTAGGTTACAGTGGCATGAGCACTATAATAGAACAGCAGCAGCAGCAAAATCTTCCAAAGCATCCTTTTCTTTGAAATATGTATGTCTAGCTATTATATTAGCTTCTTTCTTTCCTACCTCCCTTCTTTTCAGGAATAAATAAATGGCTTTTCCTCCCCCCCCCCTTCCCCTTCCCCTTTGAAGAAGAACCTGTCTGATCTTCTAAGTGCAGCTGAACTCAGTGTGCAGCTCCTCTCCCAAACCAAGTCTCCTCGGGATCAGGAAACTTACTTTTACAGACAGACTTTGTTTTTATTCACATCTGGAATGACTCATGGTGCATGTGAGTTTGCTGGCAGCTGTGAGAATAAATATCATTACATTTTTGTAGTTGAGTTTCATTTGTTATATGGGCCAGTTGGAATTTATTTTCATCCAATAGCCACAAGAAACTTCATTAAAAGACGCACTTGAGTGCTAGATAAGTTGCTACTCCTCTGTAACATAGGGAGGTATGTGCTAACCTGGATCTAAGTCAAAAAGCTCCTCTGAAATGATGTACAGCTGCACTTGGATGCTTAAGTCAGGGAGTGGAGCATATGTTCTGCAAGAACATTTTGCTACTGTGATTCATATAATCACTCCTTTATTAGGAACATATAATGCCGTGTTTAGACTTCTATGGGACAAGTGCTGGCCTTTTCCTCTGTTTGGCCACTGCAGAGCACAGGAAGGTCCAAATCCTTAACTGTCTCTCTTCAGTGGTACTGCGGGGACAATCTGCAATAGCCAGGACGAATGTGGAGAAGTGAGGGTGAACAAAAAGGTTACTGTCAGTTGTTTCTTCACTGACACTAGCCCTGGTGAAAACAACACTGGTATTGTTATCCCAAAGAGACCCAGCATGGAGGAGCTACAGGTACATACTGTCTCTGATGCAGCTCCAGTAACAGCTTCAGAATGGGGCTGGGGAGCAAGTTGCTGTATGTTGGAATCAACTGTTGAAAAGGAAGGACACAAAGAGTACCTAACCGAATCAAGGTATAGTCTATACCCCATTTGGTGCATCCAAGTGATGAGCCTAACTCATGTCTATTATAGGTAAGTGTAAGCCAGAAAAAATACACTGGCTTTATTTATACTGGTGTAAAATTGGCATATATGAGAGGAGAGTCTAGCTTAAAAGGTATAAATAGCAGAATTATGGGCAAGAATTAGGAGTTGGAATGACAGGCAGCACTGTGGCTCAGGATTAATGGGCACTGGCAAGAAGGCAGGAGAAAACCTGCTCAGCTCCTGCCTCACTCATGCCAAATTCTGGCCTTTGCTTCAGTCCCCTTATTCTTCTCTGTACCAGCTTCAAGTAATACCAGCTGTAAAGGAAGGAGGAGGGTCAAATAAGGTTGCCTTGCCTAAGGCAGCTCCCTTTGACTTCCTACACGTACAGATTTTCCTATGCTAAGACTGCCTCAGGTTACTCCCACATGATGAGCACATGAATGTAAGACAGTAGTTTGCATGCCAAGGAGATGGCAAAAGACGTGATTAAAGCAGAGGGTGACTAACACTCTTGCTATATACTCATCCTGTTTCCCTAACATACTAAGGATGGGACTGAATACAATGTTATATCTAGGAGTGAGCTCTCACAAAAACATATCTGTCCCATAGATATGGAGCAGGAATAAACTCATTTTTAGATTTCCTAGAGAGAGGGGGAAGGAAAGAGAGGTACCACAAGAAAATGATTATTCCTATAGCAGGTAGAGAGCGAGAGTGGTGCTTTGAGGTGCTGTATCATTCCACTGCTTATCTAAGGAAAAGACTGTTGAGAAGAGAGGATGGAGGAGTTCAGATTGGCTCTATCCCACACTACTTTGCTGGAAAATCCCTGCTGGATTCTCTGCCTTCTGGCTGTTGGCAACAAGACACTTCCTATACTCATTCATTGTCACTGCTTAATATATTCGGCCTATGTAGGGAAAGGAGAAGAATCCCAGCAATTTAGTTCTCTAATCTTCCGCTCTACTTCCAGCCTCCAGAGCAGGAGAACAGAGAAGCAACAGAAGTTTCCTTTTTCAGACACTGGAGATTTTGCTCTGATGCTACATTTTCTGTGACATTATTTTTATTGTTATTTTTTTGTGAGCTATTTATTTATTTATTTCTCCTTAAACTGAGACTGGCTACGGGACCCTCTATAGTAGCCTTTTCCTTAACTCAGATACAAACTCTCCCCATCTGTGGTTCAAGATCTCACCCTTGACGAGAGTCTTCAGGTATCCCATCTTAGACTGCAGCTATGCATGTGCCACAGCCATAGGGCAAATTTGATATTAAGACTATGAATAATGTACTCACATCTGCTTTCTTAAAGGAAATTCAGCTGCAGATATAACAGGGCCATGCAAAATAAAGAATGCTTTTCCCTGTGGCATCTCCTCCAGAACTGCGTATGGCCCCTTCCCACCACTTAGAATTATAGATGTTTTTTCTCTCCCTTATGGATATACGCACACAGAGAGCAATATCTTCTCTATTAAAAAGCCCTTCAGAGGAAACCAGGAGATAAATCTTTCAAATGTGCCCAGGGTACTTCAACTCTATAGCTTCTACTCATCTCATGACTATGTTTTATTAGATAGTTGCCCAGTTATGGCTCAAGGCAGTTTCTCGCTTCAGTGAATGTTTGAATCACAGCAATCATAATGAGTGCTAAAAGAGTATAGAAATCCTCAACAATTATAAATATTAAATACTCTTAAATTGCTTTGAGAGTATGAAGCTGAGGACCTTTATGGTGAAGAGTTCATCCTGAAGATGTGTCTTCTGGGAAAGGATACCATTATGATGAAACCAGGAAGCAGAGAGCTGGTCTGCAGGCTGCTTGATATTCAGATCTTAAAGCAGTGTAGTGCCAGACACTGGCACAGTCATACTGAGGTAAATGTTTATGTTTGGGCAGTTCTCATACATTTTAGCTTTAGAACTGCAAGTCCTCCAGAACTCTAGTATCTGTGAGATCTTTCAGGCACTGAAAATGCAGGTTGCTTAAAGTGAGAATGAACATTCACATAACTCTCAGCAGTACAACTGGACTCCAAGGGAACAGCTTTTCCATTCAATTATTCCTTCCTGATGCTGTCAGTGAGTGTCAGTATACACTGCTACTCCACCACCATCTTTTAAAGAAACTTGGAAATAAGGGAGGGGGGAAAAGTGTGGGTGGAAGGCTGAGCAGGGAAGAGGTCAGCAGTTCTTATGTGGCTCATGCACAGTGAGGGCAGAGAGCTGGTAGTGGTATCCCTAAGCTGTCGTACCTTCCCATCATAGATATTGTCATGGTGAAAGGACTTCAGCAGGCTAGGAGCATAGAAAACTTGTATTTCCCAGGGCATGCTCTGTAGTAACCAAAAATTTATGTGAGGTGCCCCTGTGCTGTCTTCAGAAGCTCATTCTGTGGAATACTTTTTAATCTAAAAAGACATTACATGGGGAAATAAGACAACGGGTAATCAAGATCAGCAGCCTGCAGGGTCTTACAAGAAAAACTCTTTTTCACTGGAGAATACCAGCTCATGATGTCAGTTCAGCTTTGGCTTTGATGAACATCTGCCAAACCCAAGATGGAGTTCCAGTCTGCCCTAACACCTCAGTCACAACATTAATTCCTCAAAAATCTTCTATCAAACAGTTATATATTTTTTTAGATTCATCTTTGTTCAGTTTGAAAATTGTGGGGACGAACTTCCCCTGAACTGGAAGCTCTGCTGTGCAGACAGACTCCTGCCCTACTCAATAGGCCATGAGGCATATGCCTGCTGGTATGCCAGCACAGTGGAACATCTATGTATGACACAGACATTGGTATCCATTGCACCATAGAGATGGATAAACTTAGACATACACATGAAGTGACTCACTCACAGAATGAGCTAGTGAATGATGGTAGAGTGGAGTCTAGAAACTGAGGGCCAGTCCTTCCATTCCTCTGCCCAAAACTTAAGGTCCCAATCTGCACCAGCTCAAACACCACCAAGTCTCATCTACCAAGAAGAGAAAGAAGCTTGTACAAGATGCCAAGTAGTACCCTCATAATTAGGAAAAAATATAGATATAGCTGCACACAAGAACTTACAGGAGATGAAAAGTTTTTTCAATACCAGACTACTCGCAGCTGAATCTCATTACTGTTTATGACTTCAGATGGCCCCTCAGCTGCTGCTTGCAGCTTCCTGCAGTAGCAGTTTGGATGACAGAATCTCACATGGCCTGAATCTATTGCTATGTGCAAGAGGTAATTAAATATTCATTCTGGCATAAAGAAGGAATGCAAGGATGACACTTCTAGAATGATTATAGTATTCACACATGAGATACAGGCTCTATTATCTGCTCAGATACTCAGATACCCACCTTTTTCTTCCTTTTATTTTGGAGCAGCATTAATTCCATTAATAGAATAACATTCTAGCCACCAGATGAATATGGAGGATGAAAGATCAAGTTGCCTTAGGAAGAATAGGTATTTGAATACAGTTTCTTGAATCCCAGTTACATACACAAAGTAATTAACCAAGAAGAGATCCTTCTCCTAATTCAGATACAAAAAGTCAGGGGAGGATTCATGTTTATGAACATGAACAGAGGCAAATAACTTCCACCAGTTTGAAGCTCCAGAGAGATACAAAATTTAATATAGAATAATAGAATCACAAGGTTGGAAAGGACCTACAAGATCATCTAGTCCAACCGTCCTCCTATCACCATTACTACTTGCTAAGCTACTAAATCATATCTCATAGCACTTCATCCAGACACCTCTTGAACACTGCCAGGGATAGTGACTCCACCACCTCCCTGGGCAGGCCATTCCAGCACCAGACCATTCTTGGAGAGAAAAAGTTTTTCCTTATATCTAATCTAAATCTCCCTTGGCACAACTTGTGGCCATTTCCTCAGGTTCCACTTGTTGTCTGGGAGAAGGGGCCAATCCCCTCCTCATTCCAGCCTCCCTTCAGGAAGTTGTAGAGTGTGATGAGGTCTCTCCTGAGCCTCCTCTTCTCCAGACTAAACAATCCCAGCTCCCTCAGCCGCTCCTCCTAAGACTTGTGATCTAGACCCCTCACCAGTTTTGTTGCCCTTCTCTGGACACATTCCAGGGCCTCGATGTCTTTCTTGTAGTGAGGGGCCCAAAACTGAACACAGTACCTGAGCTGCGGCCTCACCAGAGCTGAGTACAGGGGGATGATTACCTCCCTGCTCCTGCTGGCTACAATATTTCTAATGCAGGTTAGGATGGCTTGGCCCTCTTGGCCACCTGGGCACACTGTCGGCTCATGTTCAGCCAAGCATCGACCAACACCGCCAGGTCCCTTTCCTCTTCGCAGTCATCTAGCCACTCTACCTCGAGCCTATAGAGTTGCATAGGGTTATTGTGGCCAAAGTGCAGGATCCGGGACTTGGCCTTGTAGAACCTCATCCCATTCACCTCAGCCCAGCAATTCAGCCTATCCAGATCCTTCTGACGGGGCCTTTTTGCCCTCAGGCAGATCAGCAATACCTCCCAACTTGGTGTCATCTGCAAAATTACTGAGGGTACACTCAATTCCCTCATCTAGGTCATCAATAAAGATATTAAACAAGATGGGCTCCAGTACCAACCCCTGGGGGACACCACTTGTAATGGGATGCCAGCTTGACTTAACTCCATTAACTACTACCCACTGGACATGGCCTTCTAGCCAGCTCTTTACCCAGAGAAGAGTATATCTATCCAGGCCACAGGCAGCCAGTTTCCCCAGGAGAGTACTGTGGGAGACCGTGTCAAATGCTTTGCTGAAGTCTAGGTAGACTACATCAACAGCCTTTCCCTAATCTACCATTCTGGTCACATGATCATAGAAGGAGATTAGGTTGGACAAGGACGACCTGCCTTTCATGAACCTGTGCTGGCTGGACCATGATGATTTGCTCCATAACTCTCCCTGGTACCGAGGTCAGGCTGACAGGCCTGTAGTTCCCTGGATCCTCCTTATGGCCCTTCTTGTAGATGGGAGTCACATCGGCAAGCCTCCAATTCTCTGGGTCCTCTCCAGATAACCACGAACGCTGATAGATGGTGGAAAGCAGCCTGGCAATCATCTCTGCCAGCTCCCTCAGCACCCTAGTGTGGAGCCCATCTGGTCCCATGGACTTGTGACAGTCCAGATGGAGGAGCAGCTCTCTAACTGTCTCTACCTGAATCATCAGGGTTGTATTCTGCATTCCATCCCAGACTTCCAGGTTAGGGTGTAAAGTGCCCTGAGGATAACTGATCCAACTATTAAAGGCAGATGTAAAGAAGGTGTTGAGAATCTCAGCCTTTTCCTTCCACCATGATAGCTAGTTTAAAGCTCTCTCAATGAGCCCTGCTATCTCCTGTGCTAGGATTCGTTTCCCCCTTTGAGACAGGTGAGTTTCATCCGTATGCTCCTTTCACCTTGGTATTTCCTCTTGACTAGCTTAGATCTTTCTGTTTTTCAGCCTGGATTACATGAACCATTCTCAGACATCAAACTCTCTCCCCAGGCACTGTACAGACATCCTAGAAACAACAACTGGGGCTGTGAATATAGCTCAGAGCGAAGGAAAGCACGATCACAGTTAAGCACAGCAATGCTGAGCCAGAGCCTCTCCTGAATCAAGTCTTCATAAAACTAACATGCTAGGAAGGTTGTTTTGATCAAAAGACTGTAGGACTACATGAAAACTGAGGAATTCAAATATTTGCCCCAAATTGTTAAGAGAATAACTAAGGTGTTGTTAGTAGTGGTTGTTTCTTTCTTTTTTGGTTGGTTAGTTGGTTTGGATTTTTTTATTCATTTCCTCAAGCATCAGTCAAGATGATGGTACTCAAGCCAGCCCACAAAGGAAGGAACATGGAGTTACAGGAGTCAGCATGGAAATACAGAATTTATCATGGAAAGTCACTGATGAAAGCCTGTCTTCTTTCTCTGGCAGCACCTTATAAAATATAAACTATTAATTTTCACTGTGGCTTCAAGGGAATTTGTCGATGTAAAATTACCAGAGCTCCACCTATCTTAGAAAATCTGTGCTGCTTTACACCAACTTATAAGGAAATAGGCCTTGCTGGGTAACACAGCATAATCCTTTTGGAAAATTAAACTTTTAAAAATATTCCATCAATTCTGCTTCTTTTGCATTCTCTTGGCCATGAATGTAAGCCCCAGTGACACAAAGCCAATGTAAACATCAAGTCCATGACTTGCAGTTGAGCAACAGAAAATGCTCTTAGCAGTGCTACTTACTGTAGGACAAGGTTTGAAATGAAGCAGACTAGAATTTTGTGTCACAAGTCCCTGCTAAAAACATAGAGGAAGGTCAGCTATGCAGAGAATTTCCTGCTTTTCAGCCTAGAAAGTCAGTAATGACCACAGTGAACATTCACAGGTGGAGTTTCATGACTGAATCCTCAGAACATCAGAAAAAAATCTTTTCAGTAAATATGGCCATGAAATGTTAAATCCAAACCAAAAGAAAAACAGAATTTGGCAATACAAAACCAAGAATAACTGATGCCATCTTTGGAGAGGAAAGAAACACCAAATGATAAATACAAGCTTATTACCACAAGAACAGCCAGACCAGAGCTCTACAGCTTTTCTGTTTTAGTTGGAGTATGACTCTGAATTCATAAATTTGCTAAAACTGTGGAAGGAATTGTTCTGAAGTAAGGAGAGAGGCAAAGTCTCTGGCTAATAATTGCAAGATCTGTGAGATGAGAGACACAGTCAAGATGGATTAGGTGATGATAGCATTAGAGGTAGGGAATAATGCAGTTGCATGATGTGAAGAGTCAAATGGGAGTGGGATGAGGCTAGATCATTAAAAGAGGATGACAGAAGAGGAGTGGAATTAAGAATAAGTGTCAGATGCACACAAGGTTATGGAATTAACATAAAGACAGAGGCACTGAACAGAACTGGGCTCTTCACAGAAGGTCTGCAATAAAGCTCAAATCAATGGGAAGTGCAAAATAAAGGTTAAATTTCAGTTGTTCCTGCTCTGAAAACTTTTTCTGCTGACTGCAGTGTAGCACCGGTGCAACTCCTTAGTGAAGTGCTGGTGACTTCAAACATGAGTATGATGAGAGAAAAACTCAGACCCTTCCCTCCACATAGAAGAATTAGAGCATTCCAGCTCTTCCTTTCTCCTCAAACAGCCACTTGGGCAAAACAAGGAGAGATGCAACAGCTGAGCTGCAAAGCAATGTCTGAACTTTAACATGCCCTAATCTGTAGACTAAGCATTCCCCTTCACAAAATGAGCATTCCTGCCCCAGAAAACTTATTTTTACTTTCAGAAATCATAGACCAATTTAATTTCTTCTGAAAAATTAAATCCCAGTCATTTCTAGCTGCTTAAAAAAGCCCTTCAATCTACCTTGCAGGTAGGGAAGATGCAGGGAGATAAAATATCCTGAAAAAATAGAAAGCCTTATGAACGCCTCACTCATCAGATCAACTGAACACATTCAGATCTTCAGAGATGAAGAAATTATTTTTCCAAGCTATTAGCATGCTTGACTGTCAGGCCTTCAGAGAACTAATTAATTATTTTCTGAAGCAGTAAGATTTTCAAATATGAGAAGAATTTTGTGTCAAAGGTCTTCAAGAGGTATTCAGAGACCCATCTTTCTCTGTGTAGCGTAAGCTTCAAGCAAAAGGCAAACTTTAAGTAAATCACTGACTTCTCCATGTGTGATAAAAAGGAAGGCAATGCTGCCCTTGTTACTCATCTCTTTACCTCTTTAGGCTATAAAATGCTTTGAACAGAGACTGTGTCATATCAATAACATGAGAGACTTAATTTGTTCTGGGATCTTTGGTGTTGAATCAGTTCTCCATGCCATGACTCTGTACTGAGCCACAAGGACAAAGGAAGAGAGAGAGGTATTTTCCCTTTGTTTTATTCAACAGGCCACATCCCAATTCATTGCCAAATGACCTGATCAGTTGGGATGTTTAGCACACAGATTTGTTTAGTGCCTTAAGGAGGTGAAAAAATGACCAACTCCTCGAAGTTAAAACTCAAGACATGTTTTTATACTGGAAGGAAGTGGGGAAAGAAAAACAGCAGCATATACTCGCTCCTCATTTCTCCAGGGCTTTCCTCATCTCTCTTTTGTGAATCAACGACTTGATCTAGTAAGAAGAGCTGATACAGACGGCTTTACTGACAGCACAGTAGATAATACACAGGCTGGAGATGGAAAGGAGGTCAAGACCAATTAAATATTCTAGACTGCACAGACCAAACTAGAAATCAATGCCTTGAACACAGGAAGAGTTGGCTGTTCAGGACATATTTTCTCACATGTGAACAGTTTTTTTTTTTCTTTATGTATGAAGTGAATAGCATCTTAAAGTCAGAAACTATACTGTAGGCTTCAGGATAGACAACTCATTGATTTAACAACTCATGTTTATAGCTAAAAACTGTCCAGGATGGCAGATTCATTCAAGGATTAAGCAACAAAAGTGAATGTAAATCATGGATAGAGTCTTACGTTCAGAAGGGCTCTTATAACTGCTTTGAACCATTGCACTTCCAAGAGACTTTCTTCTCAGCTCTGATCCTTCTCTCTGCTCAGGCTCCCAGGGCATCTTCTCACCTTGTACACACATACGTGGTGAGGCAGAGGCAGATGCAAACTCCCAGCTGCTCTGCAGGGCTCAAGGAGCTGCTTCTTGCTGAGGTATGTCCCCATCCCAAGCAGCCTGAGGCTGCCCAGTGCAGTGGCACAGCCTGAAATACTGCAGTACAGAGATGAAACTGGCCCAGGGCCTTTATGGAACTGTTTTCAATAATGTCAGTTCCTCTCTCCCTGACCCCCGTACCTAAAAGAAAAGGACCAAACAAACAGATTCTGTGAGTGAACAATAGGCACACAACAGAGCTCCTTCTCCAGAGAAATAATGGATGCATACAGCAGATCATTCCCTCACTTGAGAGGTCCACAATCTCTCAAGTTAATGTATATTCCAGTTAATGGGAACTGTGATCATTGGCAAGAGGCCCACCTTGAGCTCAGTACCAGCCCTAACACAAGGGAGGCATTCAGCAGTAGCTCACATCCAAAGGCAAGAGAAATGAGCTGCCAATTGTGTCAGACATTGCCTCAGGGGAAAATCCAGTTTGCAGTGCAGCCTGTTATATTTCTGCACCCCATTCAAGAACTGGCTTCCTCTCCTGTGCCTCGCACCCACAAACTGCCAAAATTAATAGCATATGGTGCTTATTATCTGCCAAGATTTCTTGATTGTGTATGGCACAGTGGACAAGTGACAGCACAAACAAATCACCTTTCTCAGTGCTTAGTAGGGTGTGAGCTGGTTTCTTTTTGAAGCACTGTCATTTTCCTCTGTCCTCTGCTTGGCACAAAAGCTTAAAAGCAAATGTAATGGAAAAAGAACAGCAAATTCCTTACAGAATTACATGTATAATTGTATACGCATATGTGTGTACATATGGAGAATGTGAGCATACTACTTAGAGAAGCTCCCTCCGTGAGAAACAAAACTGCCTTTCATCCCTGTGGAGCAAGGCAGTATGGAATCACACTACAGCAACCTTACCTCTCTGATATTTGTATTTGTCATTTGTGAAAATCCGTATCAGCTGCTCCTTGCCTCTTGGGCCATGCTATCAAGTGCCAAGAGACCAAGAGAATAGTCTCATTAGTTCTATGCTTGCAGCAAACCTCCAGTGAACTAGTTGTACTGGCTGCCATGTGAGAGATCTAGCTCTTGTCTGTATGATGAACAATTGCCTGTTGCTAAGTCAATTTAGTTCAGTGCAGGTTGAACCACTACCATGTTTCCCAGCTGTTTCTGTATTACACAATAGCCAAACTGTGGGGGATGTCACGCTGACCCATTTCTTGTGCATCACTTGTGGCTAAAAAAAAGATAAGTACTTATAGACAATGATAGCATTAATGCAAAGGAGAGGTAGAAAGTGCTGTCTCCCTTTTGTAAATAGGAAAATCAATGAGATTTGGGTAGTCTAGACTTAGTAGGGAATTGGATGAGGAGGATGTTTCTTCATGGAAAGCATCAGTTAAACAAAACTGAAATTTTCTGAAGTAAGGGAAACATGTACTAATTCTGGGAGGAAATGCTTCTATGCCCCAGCAGGAACTACTAGTCAAACATCCAAGCCTCAGTGGATGGATGAAATTTTCCACTGCATTTCTACAAGGTATGCAAAACACAGATTCAAGCCCTCATAACTCCCATATTTGAGACAAGAGCCTTATCTGTCTGTTGACTGCATCGGAGAGAGCTCTTCCAATACCTCTGCTGTAAGCACTAAATTTCTTCCAAGTAAACCAGTATTAACTGAGGCAGGGAGCCAAACCTGGCTCCTCCACATCCCATGAGAATGTTATATCCCTGAGTAATGCCTTCTTCATTCTTAATGAGTAATTACAAAAAGTGAAACCCCTTTCACAAAAGTAGTGAAGCAGAACCTTTCTCCCTCTTTCTCTAAAAGATGTTGGATTTGTCTTAACATAAATAAAACATTTCTGATGTTAGAAAAATTTTTGTAGGTCAGGAAGCCTAGTTTCCACTCAGAATTGATTGTGCCCCTGTAACAAGATATGTGGTGAACAGAACCGTGCTTTATAAACCTCATTAAGTATGGTGTGGATACTGAAGTCCAAACCAAGGATGGCCTGGATTTAGTACTTCTGTTAGCTGAGCTCACAGCGCTCAGAAGAATTTTGCAAACAGTCGAAAAGATGCTTCTGGTTTGACTTCCCCTGGAGCCAAATCATTATATCAGGCTCAATTGAAAGTAGCAGTAGGTTTTAATCTATAGATACAGGTTTTATGAATATTCTTTTTGGAGAAGCATGCAAATATCTAATGTAAAGCAAGATGCTTATCCGTTTGTCTCATATGTCTATGTTCACACAGCTATTTGAACATTCTGCCTTTAAGCCAGGCTTCAGATATTAGGTTCCATCAAGCAGAATTTGTATCTCAAATAACTTGGGTCTAACTGGAAGAGCTCAGCATTGAGAGGGTGCAGTGGTATGGCTATCCAGACTGCAGAAAAGACAAATGCTCCAGATCTACAGGCTGCAGAGAGTGAGCACCATCTACAGTCAGAGGAGAATACAGTGGGAGCTGGCAAGACACCAGACCCAGTCCAGTGTTTGCATTCGGGCCCACTCAAAGGTCCCACAGTAGGAGAGCTGTGCAACACCAGTGATATGGTGGGATTAATTCAGGAATGTTCAGTTCATGGGCCGTGAGGTGCATGTGGTCCAGCACAGCTTGCAGTGTGGCCCGCCCCCTGCTCTGTACCATTATGGTGGCATCTCTGCCCCACCAAGCAGCCTAGCTCAGCCCTGGGCAAGCACTCATTACTCATCAACAACCAAACATCAGTGTGCTGTCAGTGCTGTTTTAGCTGAAACTAGAGCAAAGGGAGGGTGCAATATTAGTGCAAGCTCAAGTTATGGTAAGTAATTGTATGCATTTTGATGCATTGATTAAACAGAGTCCCGTGAACAGAGAAAATGATGCAGTCATATTTATTTTTTTTTTCACAGGAGACGAGTGTATGGAAGAAGAAATGTGGAACACAAAAGCGGTAACCTTCTATAAAATGCAGTTGTATTTGTAATATAGAAGCAGAAAACTGAGCCAAACTGCAAAGAATGGATGGAAATGAGAAAAAAATAGACAAATTTCATGCTAGCATAAAGTGCTGAACAGTCTAGGCCTGCCCCTTGCTCTCATGGAGGAGCCAATCTCTGCTGTAGCCTCAGTACAGCTGTGCAGGTCCCAGACTCAGGTGTCTGAAGTGACTCTTCACTGACTGCCCAAACAGCTTGCTCAGCTATAGATTTCCTCATCAGAAATGCCCAAAGTTAGGGGAAATTAAACTTGCATTTCCAAGCCCTACCTTTGTGCTCTTCTGGCTCTCAAGTTCATGCTCTGAATTCAGCCTCTGGGACTTGTTGAGCCAAAAGTAAGAGTGGAGGTTCAGCAACACCAAACTACACACTTTAAAAATCTGTTCCTACTAAGGAGATACACAGCCGCAGGATGTTGGGAAACCCCTACGTGGTATTTTCACAGGAGCTGATTTATCGAGGGGCACATTGGACTGTGAGTACTCCCATCCTCATTTGACACTGCTCTATTTTAGGGGGTGAGGACTGGCTACTCTTCTCCAGCCAGTGCAGCTTCCCTGCCTCCTGTAGACTCATTACAACTCTGAACCCTTAACTGGTGTCTCTTCCTGGCAATCCAGCAGGTCAGGCTGGTGCAGCTGGGAGCTCCGTGGCCTCACTGGCCCAGACCTGGCTCTTTCCAGGAAATATCTGGTGCCTTGTTGTCACGGTTTTGTGATTTTTTCCTGGTTGTTGGTATTCCACATCATTACATCATGTCAAATACTGGCAGTTAAAGAGTTAATGCCCTGTTCTCCGCGGACTGCCTTTTTTCGGGTATTTTGGTTCTCCGAGCGGGAGGGGAGGAGCTGCAGGCCCCAGGGGTCTTTGCGTCTGGAGGGGGTGGTGAAGCCGCCTGGCAGGCCATGAGTCTCATGCTATGCGGATGAGAAGCACGTGGTTCCCCTGCAGCTTACTGTGTAAGAATCTCAGCTTTGTAACTCTCTCTGATTTATTGCCCTCAATTCCGATATATTTAGTAAATTGACGTTTCTCTTCAGATTGGTGCCGCTGTTTTGTTTTAGACCCGTCTACGAGTTCCCTACCTTTCCCCTTTTCCCTTTGTCTTCCCCAGGGCGGGTCCCCTGCCGCGTTAGCCGCCGGACTGCTCCGGGCTGGCCCCTACAGCGCCGGCAGTTTTTTTTTCTCCTTTCTCTCTTTTCCGGGCCTGGGGGCTTGTTGTCCCCCTGTCACGAACACAGATCCTTAGATAACGCCGTGACACTTGTGCTAATGTGGGCATGCAGATGGCTGGATGCTGCAGGCATGTAGGACAAATTTTATCTGAGCAATGGTGGGTACCACCACAGTGGTAACAAGTGTAGTATATAGTGTACATTAGAAGGTGGTTTAGAAACCAAATAACACTTCAAAAAGAGTAGAAAAAAATCAGAATCATAGAATGGCTTAGGTTGGAAGGGACCTCAAAGCCTATCCAGCTCCAAGCCCCCGCCGTGGGCAGGGCTGCCACCCACCAGCTTAGGGTGCCCAGGGTTCCATCCAACCTGGCCCTGAACACCTCTGGTGATGGGGCACCCACAGCTTCTCTGGGCAGCCTGTGCCAGTGCCTCACTGCCCTCTGAGTAAAAAAAAATATTCCTAACATCTAACCTAAGTATTCTGTCTTTTAGTTTAAAGCCATTCTCCCTTGTCCTATTACTGTCAGACTGTTAAATGTCAGACCTCCTCCTGCTTAGAAGTTTCCCTCAGGTACTGGGAGGCCACAGTGTGGTCTCCCTCTTCTCCAGGCTGAACAAGCCCAGCTGTCTTAGCCTTTCTTTAGAAAAGAGGTGCTCCAGTCCTCTGAGTGTCTTTGTTATTCTGCTCTGGACCTGTTCCAATAGCTCCACATCTTTCTTGTGCTGGGGAAAATGTACAGATACAGTCTCTCCTGAGACTACTGCTATGCCCAACTAGCCTCTGAATGTACATTCTATATCACTATTAAGCTCTTTACTGGTTAACCTTCTTTTTTGACTTGTGTAACCTCTTGATTATTAAAATACAAGAACAGGAGCAGACGTGTGGAGCATTCCACAAAGACATTCATTTCCCTTGTGAAAGGTCTCACTATCTGCTGGCATAGTGCTGGCGGTTGTCAGCATAACTGAGGGAAAAGCAAAATATGATCCTGTATCTTTAAGAGCTGGATCTTGTGGTTATGTCACATTTTAGTCAGAATAGAAGAATGAGGGTAGGAGACAGATTATGCTAAAGTAGATACTGGTAAGCATCAAAGTGAGATTAAGTGTAAACGTTAGCAAACTGTGGAAGCATAAAAAAGGGAATTTAACATAATCCTTTTTGAAACTATAAATTAAAGATGTTTGGTCTCTTCTCCCTCTCTCTCCCTTTCAGCCACTATCTTCCCTTTTTATTTTTATTTTGACAGTAAGCCTAATGGAAAATACCAACAGCTGAGCTAAGTTGATGGAACACTGGACAGCAAAGGGAAAAGATGAAGGCAGCTTTGCAGATTTTGCAGGTTACTCTCTCTGTGACAATAACCTCTTTCATTCCCTCCACCCCCCCCCTCTGGGGATGTTCGTCTCCTACTGCCTGTAGTTGGAAAGGAGAAACTTAGCAGATAAATGGGTTCGAGCATGTGTCCCAGGGAGATAATAGCTCTGACGTTATTCTAATTTTCTCCTAGTAAACTAGGGCTTGGTCCTGAAACATTCTCAGGAAAGGGGCCCTTGCACATAACAGGAATCCCATTTTAATTGCAGAATATTCACAAAAGACCTGATAGGTCTTTATGGAGAGCTGAATGGAAGGTAGCTATGTCTGGCATTTTACTGCTAGAAAAGAGATATGACATTCAGATGCTGTTGACTCGCAGGAAGCCACAATGTGTGAAGGATTTAAACTCTCTCCAGCAGCTACAGTTGCTCCACTTGCTGTTCTTTCCTCCTCTACCTCTGTGTCCCACAGTCTCCTCTGCTAGGGACCCAGCATCGTGCTTCCTGCTCTATCAGCCCCCAGGACAGGGTAAATGGCAGGAGCAGAGCAGGCTTGGAGACAAGGGTTGTATGCCAGGTTTGTGACTTCAAACTCTTTACATGTAGTTATTTACTCTTCTTCCCTCCTTGTCCAAACTCTCTCACAGAACCATAGAATCACAGAATGGCTTAGAATGGCTTAGGTTGGAAGAGACCTCAAAGCCTATCTGGCCCCAAGCCCCTGCCTAGGGTAGGGCTGCCACCCACCAGATCAAGCTGCCCAGGGCTCCATCCAACCTGGCCTTGAACACCGACAGGGATGGTGCACCCACAGCTTCTCTGGGCAGCCTGTGCCAGTGCCTCACTGCCCTCTGAGTAAAAAAAATTCTTCCTAACATCTAACCTAAGTATTCTGTCTTTTAGTTTAAAGTAATTCCCCCTTGTCCTATCGCTATCAGACTTTTGGTCCCCTTGTTGTGTGTAAGCTCCCTTCAAGTACTGGAAAGCCAAAATGAGGTTTCCCCGAAGAGGTCTCTCTCTCATTAGTTTACTCCTAATTAGAATATCTGCAAGCACTTACGCCTGCTGGTTCCTGTGGCTTGCTGAACAGTCTGCTAAGGCATTGCTGAATTCCAGGGCAGGCAGTGAAGAAGTATGTGCCAACACCTTACTGCTGTTGTCTCCCTCTCTCATATGCACACACATCAACGCAGAGGAAGCAGCTGACCCCACTGGCAAGGAAAGGTGACCAAAATGTCCAAGACCCCACCCGAGAGTACTGAATAAATTAGGAAGACCCGAGGCCCAATGGGACCTTGCTCAACCTTATTATAAGCACATACTTTTTAAATTAGTTTTTGCCATTGTGACAGGGAAAGGAAAAACATGTTTTGGGAAAAAATATGTTCTTATTTATCTTGTGACTGTGTCTTAGCCTGAGTCTTCCTTGCGCAGTTAAAGCAGGCTTCTGTATGGAGCTGGATTAGATGTTTTCTAAATTTGTGGTCATAGAGCGGGCTCTGCTTGGACTGGGGCTGCTGTCCCCTCACCTTCACTGGCAGACCACCCTGTGAGTGTGGATGACCATCCACAGCTCTTCAGGCCTTTTCACAGCAGTTCACTTTCCTCTCCCATCCTCACAAGAGTACACCAAGAGCTCACCAATTGCTCACCAATTGCTTATTGGTCAAAATAAACCAATCATCATTTGCAGTGTCCAGACACGTCCAAAGCCCATCTCAGCTAGTGCAACTGAAATACACGGTGGTGGAAGGAGAGGTGCAATATTTCACCTCTCCTTCCACCAGGTGAACGGGCCTGAAAGGCTATACAGGGCTGCTACAGTGCTGTGCATTTGCAACTTGTTCTGTTTGTCCCCTAACTGGGAAGGAAGACAAGGTACTGGAGAAACAGCAGCTCCTCAAAGAAGCTACTTGTGTACTGGTGCTCTGCAGAAGTATTACCTGTAAAGGGAGCAGACAGCATGTGCACCTGCTGCAGTCATGGGAGGTCATCTGTGAGACTGCAGGAAGAAGTCCTGCAGTTGGAGGAAAGTTGCATTTGGGCAAGGAAGGGAGAACACTTCTTCCTCCCACAGATAAATTAAATTTTCAAGATCCCAAACATGGCATGAAAGCTATGAATTCTATTTAAATGAACTGTTTGTTCTTAACAAGAGAGCTGCTTTTTCGTTTTTAAATATCAGTTTGTGGTAAGAAAATAAGACCATTGATGTTCAGTGCATGTGCCAGCTAGGAAGGTGTGTTGTTGTTTGATAGGAATTGCATTTGGTTTAAACTTTTAAATTGAGAAAATTAATGTTATATTCTTTAGAGCTTTATAGCCATTAACCTGGGCCAGGAGCTATTTCTGCTTAGATGGTTGTAAAATATGTTTCAAAGAGAATATACCTCTGATATATATTCAAAAGGTCTATTTTTAAGCCATCAGTTGATACTTTTTTAATACATATATTTATTTTTGTACTTATTATGTATTACTCCAAAATTGGAGGCAAAGAATTCCTGTTTTCAGAAGGAAAATTTTAATGTATGACTGATTGCAAGACTAAAATTCTCCCTGCAGTGTGAGAGCCCTTCTAAAAATATCCGTAAATACATAAAGACTACATAAAATCAGAAGAAAGAAAATGTTTGCTGACTGCAGATCAATATTTGGAGAAGCCTTGGAAAAGGTTAAGAAATAAAAATGTACACTGAAAAATTTGTAAAAGAAAATCTCAAATTGTGTGTCAGAAAGAAAATATTATGTTTCAGTGTAACTGAAATGAGCATGCACTGCACTGGGAAAACAATCCCTGAATACCTCACTGGGATGGATAGCTGCTGCCAAAATAGCATGAACTGTTGGTGTTGGTGTTGCTGCCAAAAAAGCATGAACTGTTGATCTCCACTGGTAGATCCTTCTGAAATTTCAGGTCTGAGCTTGGTCAGTAGAGTCCTGAGTCTGGTGCACTCACCCTGTCCACAGGACCTTAGCTGAAACAGAAAGCCATTTTTTTACCTGGAAAGCCATCTGCCACCATTCAGTGTAGGTGCAGAGAGAGCTCTACCTCAGAAATATGAACAGCAAAGCTAATATACAGGTGTATTTTCAGCTAAGATCAATATTGTAGTTGGAAGCTTTGCTGATACTGGAGGGAGGGGAAGTCTCACAGAGGAACCCAGAGCCTTTCCGAACTCTTTCCCTACATCCTAGGGCTGTCTGTGTCAAAGGATGGAATGGGGATCTGCCCATGGCAGGTGGACCTACAGGCTTGGCGAGGGGCTGCCAGGTGGCTGTGGCTACTCCTTCCCCACCAGCAGAGTCCAGAACTGGGGGCTATAGGGCACTACAGGGCTGGTCAACAAAGTCTCTGTACTGACAGAAAGGGATTCATTTTCCACTTACCCCAAAATGGAGAAATATAATCATGAACATTTTGTCTACTTTCTGCAGTTTTCTGCAGTTTCAAAGCCTGATGACATTGAAGATAGAGGTTGAACCTTTCTAAGTACAGACATACTTGAACTTCATATTGCATTTAAATGCTGCATTTCCTACCTTCTGCTGGTACCAGACTGAAGGACTAACTTAAAATTATTTTCATGAGAATATTTTTCCCTGTTGTCTTGAAATAGAGGAGCAAAATGTGTTCCTCATGTTTCAAAGTTTAAGGAAGCTTCAAGTTATCTGTTTGAAGCCATGGGGAAAGAAAAAGAAAAATGAAAGAAAAGAAGTTATTTGAATTATTGTTTTGGACACCATAATAAGTACAAATTAAAAAAACATGTAAAAACTTTTTAAAAAGTAGTTCTAATAAACGCCATAATTCAAATGTGAAATGACCTATTCTGAAATATTTTCTCAATCATGAAACGTGATCTGTATTCTGAACTTTTGGACCACAAAACGTCTCTTGCACTAGACTTCAAATTCATATGATCTCTTTTATAGACACTTAAGAGACACAAAGAGTTACCCTACATGTCTTGTCTTCCAAGGAAAAAAAATCTGTGGATTTGGCTACAGATAGGTTTTTTTTAAGGCTTTTAAAACATTAATGTATTCTGAAATAGAATTGTAAATACTATCTGAAAACTAGCTAAACAGAACACCATTACACAGAAAACTGATGTTCAAATAATACCCAGGTGTTCCTGTTTTCAGTTGACTAATATGGCATTTCCAGCTGACGTATGCTTTGCAGTCAGATCATAGAATCATTGAATCATAGAATGACCAAGGTTGGAAAAGACCTCTGAGAGACCTGTCCCACCGTCCACATATCAACAATATTTCCCACTAAACCATGTCCCTCAGTACAACATCTAAACATTTATTGAACTCCTCCAGGGACAGTGACTCCACCACCTCCCTGGGCAGCCTATTCCAGCACCTGATTACTCTCTCGGAAAAGTAGTATTTCCTAATGTCCAGCCTGAATCTCCCCTGGCACAACTTGAGGCCATTCCCTCTAGTGCTATTGCTAGTTAATGGGAGAAGAGGCCAACTCTCACCTCATCATAACCTCCCTTCAGATAGTTGTAGATCAATCTTACTCTCTACTGTAATGCTAAATGTTCTAGAACAACCTCCACACAGATGTGTATCCAAGTATCAGGTGTTCTAGGTAAAGCCAGAAGAATTAAATGACAATGTGCAAGCCCTCCAAATGCACTACATGACTTTACTACTGTACTCTCCACTGCTTCCTATAGCTCTCCACAAATGCTGACAGACAACTAAATGGCCAGAGAAGACATCTTTTGATGGAGACCAGAAGTAAAAGTAATACAATGGCCATCATTGTCCTTGGAAATTAGACATTCCATTAAAACATCAAAAGAAACAAGAAAAGTCATAAAAAAAAACTAGAGCCATGGAAAAGCACCAGTTGTAGAATTCAGTCTACTGCTTTTTCCATGTTTGCTCCATATGTCTTGACTTACATCTTTGGAAAGCTGTCCTGTCTTGGTAAAATTATGCAAACTTATGGTCAATTTATGAAGTTTCTTCTAGGTTTCTTCCAAAATTAATTCTCATCATCATTACAGCCCTGTACATTCTTCAGCTAACCAGAAGTTCTTTCCAAAATGAAGAAGATCTAAACTTAATAGTAATACATCTGCCAAAATATCTGTGGCCAAATCTAAACTCATACAGGCCAAAGAGATGTCACCACAAAAAAAAAATTAAAATAAAATAAAAAAATTCTAAAAACAAGGTAGGTCACTGCTTAAATGGAATTTGCATAGCCTTATGGATGTTAATATGAATTAAACTGTACAGAAAACACCAAAGCGCAGAGTACAGTCACATGAGCAAACAGACATTACAGAAAATGGATAATCTCGGTAGCACAAAAGGTGATGGTTTCACAAGAATTCATACTCTGCATTTGGTTATGTCACTTTTTTTAAAATTTATCTTGCATGAGCTCTGCCCTGTTTTTACAGCTGTTTAAAACAAACAAGGTCTTACCCAACACAACTGCATTTTCAGACAGCACAACTGGGATTAATTCACCTTATAAAAATTGTGTCTCATTATCAACATCACAGTGCTTTAATTTAAAACCACACAGTAAAGCATAAAATCATAATGTCACATATTTTTGTAGAAGAATATCCTCACTAGCATCTATTTCCAAGACTCCCAAGGTTTCCTAGAAAATGGAAGTCTAAATGAGGACTCCCAGGGCAGTTTCAGGAAGTTGTTGTTAAAGTGTTTCATCTATCTCTCAAGCTCAGTAAGTGAGCCAAGGCTGAATTCATATTGATTTATTGGGTAATTTGCTTGTGGAGTGTTTTAATATTTCCTTTGATCACTGAGCAAATATAGGCAAGTTAAAAACAGAAAAGATTCAGTATAGAAATGACAGCAAGAGCTGAGTGCATGGATGGGTGCTTCTTTTGTATTCTCCTCCCTTCCGCGTACACTCTTTAAAGACCTTATGGTTCATCTTTCAAACTCATTAGCTTCATTTATAATTGGATAGCATGCACACAAAAAAAGCCTGTGTTCACTGTTAATTTGTTGCACTGTAATTACTAACCTCATCTGAGGAGTGAGATAATTGACCGTGCATTTCTGGTGCACTGGGATGTCTGTGGTAATTTAGTTTTTGTTTTCCATGAAAAAATTAAAATGTTTAACTGAAAACCAAAATGTACGCTATGGAAACTTTGTGGTAACCAGTCCTCAGTATACAAGGTGTACATTCAGCACATATAAATTCAGCACACTGAGGCTACAAACCAAGCTGAGGTAAAGGTGATTTTGTGGTGATCAACGCACTGGACTGGGACCAAATAAATGACGAATTGCACTGCCTATATTATATCATTATCTTGGAATTCCTCAGCAAGACAGGATGAATGAGGCGCAATGTAGATCATAGAATCACAGAATCATTGTAGTTCTGTGATTGCTGTGGAAAACTATATCAGAATGAAGATTTTCAGGCATGCTAGGGAATGGAAAAGGTGACATACTAGCAGGCATAGAGAACAAAGACTAATCTTTTTATATCTTCGCTGAACACATACTTCAGTATTGATCCATGTCATAAGAGTAATTGTAGAACTACATTATTATAGAAGCTCTGAAATACTTCATGAGAAAGTGTAAGTGTGATTGTGGAAAAAGTGAGACAGTTCCATTCTGAGCTAGGAAGAAGGGACATTGTACTGATGAGGTTTTTTTCTTACTGGGCTGAAGACCAAAATTCATGTTATGCTTTCGCTTTGCTAGTTAATTCCTCCTGGTGAGTACTGGCATTGTGATGAAGTTCCTGGTACAGGAAACATCACTTGTGGGCCAAAGAATGGGTGAAGAGGAATTTTAACAATTAAGGACTTATGTTCTTTGGTTCTACGGCAAGAGGAGGGTTATGTAAGGATTTAGAGACATACTTCTGCCTGCCTGAAATAGCTTGATTGGCCTGCATCCTAGAGGAGAATATTGTTTTAGAATGAATGGTATCCGCAGAGGCCAAATTCTGCCTTTCAAACCACATATGCAACTTCTCTTACCTTCCAAGGTGCTTTTTGTTTTTTCTTTTACAAGGTCTGCACTATTGGCGTCAGCTCCCACAGTTATAGCTGAGATGTTGGTGCTCTCCCTTAAGCCATGAGTTGCAAGAAAAGCAGTAATGCTCTCTGGGAACACAGATTTCCTTCTTATTAAAGTAAAACAAAACAAATCCAGACCATTTCTGAAGTTTTCTTCTCCCCACCCTCTGAGTAAAAATTCCTTCCTAACATACCTCTATTTGTTTGACTTAAGGGCAAACTTCAAGTTGTTGCAGTTGTTTTTTGCTAGTCTGCACTTCCATACAACAGAGGAATCACATGAGCACAGTGAAGAACAAATAACTACATTTCCTGGGCACAAATTTCCTGTGTGGAAAATGTCCCTTTAGTCAAGATACACCTTGGATAGCTGATGTTTCACATTATGTCACTGAGAAGGTTCCAGCAGTTGAATCAAGAACATTTTCAGTGCTCTTAGATTGTAAAAGAAGTAGAATATGATAAAGCATTAAATGTGCATCCTCTTAAGGGTGGGTGTCTTAAATAGCACAGGATTAGACAGAAATCCGGAATATAATATACAGTTTTGTGTGTGGCCACTTCTTCCTTATAGTTCTTACATGTTCCAAAATTATTTTTGCTGCCTCCCACATACTGTCATGCTGATAGCCTAATATTTCTTTTACAGTGATGTAAAAGCAACATCATAAATGCAGAAACAAAAAGAGATTGTTCCCATCACTGCCACAGCTCATAGCCTGAGATTAAAGTGGCTTAGCTCTTTTTAAAACAGAGGGCTTATATTTGTTTGCACCTGAATCACAGCGGAGTTGTGTATTTCCTGCATCAAAACTCTAAGCTTAAGTTAGACTGCAGGAATAGCTGTGTCAATCCAACGTCTCATTCCAGGCAGAAGTGAAGGGATGACTGAGTGACCTTTCCTGCTTTCTTCTGTCACTTCTGTTGCCAAATCAACCCTTCACTGAGTGTAATGAGATCTCTGGTTCTTGGAGTCACCAGCAGACATGCAAACCCAGTGGCATGGCATGGTATTGAAAGTGTGCAGCTGAGCCCAGAAGTTGTATCTTAAGAGGCTTGGAAGCAAAGGGAGACTTTCCCCTTTCAGTGGTAGGAACTCATTAGATCATCTTAAGCCTTATGTGTAATTTTATTCTCAAAGTTTCTGTTGTTTTAGCCTGTAAGCCATTTGTTGAAAACTATTCTCTTGCTTTTTCAAGTCCTTCAAGTCCCTACACAGTGCTGTCTTAAAGAAGCATCTTAGTGGGAAATCTTCACTGACACAAACTCCACAACAAATTTAGAACAAAACACAGATGGAGTATGACAAATAAACTGAAAATAGTGCTCCTTTGACAAAGAAATGGCTATTTGTCTCTCACTTCTATCATGTAGTCTTCAGTTCTTCCTTTGCGTCTTCTAATGGAAAACAGCAACCCTTTTCGCAGGGGATATGGTAGGATGAAAAACTGTGATTCAAAACAAAATATATATATTTTGTTGTTGTTTGTTATAGCTGACATTTTGTATTTTGTTCCTTGGTTTTTGTTTGGTAAAATATTTCCTCTTTTTTCTTCTTTTCAGACTTATCTGCATGCCAGGGCTGTTTCTAGGAGCGGATGGTATATTTCACACGCTTGGTTTACTGATCATTTTAAAGAGTCTTTTCTTAAGTCAAAACTTTACAGGAAAAAAACATCAGTATATAAAGAACATAAATAAAAGATTTAATTTCCTTATACCTTTCATTATAGCTAATGAAAAGAATAGTGGTGGTGGAAGTTATAGTAAATGTTTTCATGAGAAAAGGTCAATGACAACAATATCAAATTCTCATAAAATCTTGTTTTAGTAAATGAAACAATGAAATGAAAGAAGATATAATGTCTGCTATGTAGTATTATACATCTGTAAGCCCTGTTGCAAAAATAGTACAGGTCACCCTTTCTCATCAGCTTGAAGTGACTATTAAAACATTCACATATTGTTTTTTCTCCTCTTCAAACAACACTGAAAGTGAAGGAAGTACAAGGTTTGAAAGAACAATGCTCTTCACAGGTCCTTTGTTTTAATAATTATACACATATACACACATTCATTTTCATCAATAACCTTTTAACTTTTATGCTGGAAAATTCAATATGAGCCTTTAACAAGAAATTAGATTTTACTTCTCTATTTTTTGTATGTAAGAACTGAAACCTAATCTCTGTTGTTCCCTTCTAGTACTTTATGATTCATTTTATGCATGTAGAAGAAATGCACTACACTTATTGTTATAGAAATTGCTACATTGCTATAGATGCATAAACTGTTGTATATGAAATTACATAAACATTCAGTATTTGTTTGTTTGTCCAAAATAAGTGCCTTGTTGCCTGACAGAAAAATGCACTGAAGTTAATGGGGTGGACAAGCTTCATTGCACTGATGTCTTCTGGATGTTGGGGAGCTTGTTTTTGCTGCAGTGTTAATTAGCACTAAACCTCAGGTGGAGACCTGAGCTCAGAGAGGCGGTTTCCCCACACTTTCCACCTGCTTGAGGTTGTGGGTTGACATTAAATTGATTCTGAAACACGTGATTGTAATTAAGCTGAAGTTAAAACTGTTCATAAAATACTGAACTTAGTCACTCTTCTAATTGAAGTCCTATTAATAAAAATTGATGTGTCTTGCTGAGTGGTCAGTCAAACTAATTGAGTTCACTGGGACGTAACTACAGAACACTGTCTCTACCTGTAACCTAGTAAGCAGACTGAAAGCCCAAGATTTTTCCAATCTGGAAAAAAAAAATGCTGGACAGACAGTTGAACAAGAACTTAATGATATTGTTTATTTGGCTGAGCCAGTCGATCCAGAAAACACAACCGATAGCTGCTTCATATAAAAAGATACAAAAGAATAGCATGTACATGTACATTGAAGACGTCTTCAAGTTTTTTTTTCCATAGAATTTTAAATGAAACTAAATGCACAAAAATCTTATTTTCATCTCCTGAAAAGAATGCTACTGTGCTTCGCGTATAAATAATACTTGATGCTTCCCATAAGAATAGCTTCTTGAATAGTATTAGTGACATACGTTCCTACCTAGGCAGAGCCACCTCCTAAGAAGGACAATGTTTCTTGTCAGACTAATGTGATCTATTTTTATCATGATAGTCATGGAGTCATTATGGAATAATTCAAGTGTGGTAATTTATAATATTGTGCATCAGTTTTGGTTGATGAAGTTACAAAGGACTATAAGAATATTGTGTGAGCAAGCTGTTCTGCCTTTATGGGTGGTAATAAAGACACAACTTGGAAAATGTAATACTATTAGAGAAAAGTTCTCACTCAGTGACTTGGGGAAGGAATGGGACTAGAAATAATTGCAGGATAATGGCCTTTTTAAAATATCAAACTAGCTGCAGTGCCAGTACTGAAGTAAGCCATTATTTAAATTGAAAAGACTGTGCAGCTGAGGATTCTTGTTATTCTTGCCGAGAGCAAGGTGAGGACAACAAAAGATTTACAGTGGTCTGTTGTGACCCAGAGGTAGCCTAAAGGAATCAAGTTTTCCACAAGTCAGGAAACAGCAAGTCATAGAATCATGGAATCATTAAGATTGGAAAAGACCACTATGATCACCCTTTCCAACTTTCATCCCATCACCAGCATGCCCACACAGAATCATCCTCAAGTATCAGCTAAGCTTATAGTATTACTAGTTTTAAGGGATTCATTAAAAAAATTGTTTTGGGAAAGCTTGTTGTTTACAGAAATTCTCTCATAGTTCTCATGGATGGAAGAGGAACATATTGCTTCAGCCTGTGTTGGTTGTGCTAAGATAACTGCAGCTGATAGCAGCAGAACTGTAGAGCACATATCTGCAGACAGCAAGAGAAAACTGTGATGTCTCTCCTCCATATGTTAACTGAGGTGATGGCTAAGAAGAGTGAGCTGGGAAGGCCAGAGTTAGCTAGCCCAGTGTTCATGCTACGTTACACTAATCCATTTAAATCCTGAAACAATGTGCTTGTATTTAAATCGCAAGCTCCTTAGCACAGGATTATTCTTTTTCCCCTTCTTACTCTTAGATGTTCACATGATTACAAAAGCATCCTTCCTGCCTGCAGCTTATGAAAACTGGTTGAAACTGCAGCAGAACAGAAGAACTCAACTCCCTCTGCTCCTCAAGAAGTAGGGTTACTTACCAGCTACATACCAGTTACTACTGCTGTACCCCTGCCCTGCCAGGGGAATGCATAGTGCAGTTCTCCCTGCTTTTTTCAGGAAAAGAGCAAGAGTGAGGTTTCAACTAGCAGAGCAATAAAGCAGGCCAGCAGCCTGCTGTCTCTATTCCAGGCACAGATTAGGCTAGGAATTATCATCAGAACTTTATGTCTGCTTCCTCTTAAAAACAACCAAAGATAACCAAACCAAAGAAAGCACATATCAGCCTCCCTTGCGCATGCTCACTGACCATAAGCCCTTATTCGTTTCTTTATAGAACTTCACCAGTAATGAACAACAAAAAGTACTAAAACAACAACAACAAAAATCCAGCTTTTCCTCTTTGCCAACTCCGTGTAAGTCTGTAAATAATGCAAAAGACCAGAGATCTCTGAGGAAGATGCTTCTCCCTCTTGGCACCGAGATCAGAACAGTAGCAACTGGATGTTAAAGGTGCATTTCTAACCTGACTCCAACTGAAAAAGCAACAATAAAAGGAGCCCCTGACATTAAGTAGATATGTGTTTATTAACTGCTATAGTTAATATTGTCATAAACAGAGGTAGGAAGATATGAAATGACCTTTAATAAGACTTTCAACAATGGTGCTTTTCTCAGTGATACTAAGCTATGAGAAAATACACAATTTAATCCTCTCAGGAACTAAATATAATACCAATAAATAACTAAATATAAAACCAGTACAAATATGCTTAGTAACATTCTTATAAATAAATTCCCAAGGAGGGACTGCTGATTTATTGCATGCATGTCAAAGAGACATTTCTGGGAAGAGTTAGGACTACTGACTACTTGATATGAACCAACAGTGTGAGCTTGCAGCCCAGAAGGCCAACTGTATCCTGAGTGGCAACAACAGAAGGGTGGCCTGCAGGGAGAAGGAGGCGATTGTCCTACTCTGCTCTGCCCTTGTAAGGCCCCATCTGAAGTACTGCTTCCAGGCCTAGGCCCTCAGCACAAAAGGATGTGGAGCTGTTGGTGTGGGTCCGGAGGAGGATCACAAAGATGATCAGAGGGCTGGAGCTCCTCTCATCTGAAGACAGGCTGAGGGATCCGGGCTTGTTCAGCCTGGAGAAGAGAAGGCTCCGGCGAGACCTCATTGTGGCCTTCCAGTACTTAAAGGGAGCTTATAAGCAGGAGCTGAATCAACTTTTTACATGGCCTGACAGTGATTGGACAAGGGTGAATGGCTGTAAAGTAAAAGAGGGAAGATTTAAGTCAGATGTTAGGAAGAAATTCTTAGCTCAGGGTGGTGAGGCGCTGGCACAGGCTGCCCAGAGAAGCTGTGAATGCCCTATCCCTGGAAGTGCTCAAGGCCAGGTTGGATGAGGCCCAGGCAGCCTGGTCTGCTGGGTGTGAACCTTTCCCACGGCAGTGGGTTGGAAATGGATGAGCTTTAAGTTTCTTCCAATCCAGGATATTCTATGATTCTATAGTTCCATGAAATTGTATTTGTGCTGAGTAGTTCTTCAGGGCCTGGATATAAAGACCCATTATGCCCAAGGCACAACCACAGTCCAGTGATATGAAATTTTGTGGCCTTTCCTGCACATAAGCATACAAGCCTTGCCTCACCTTGGCTAGCTCAGCCAAAAAAATCAAGGAATGAACATCATTATTTTAATCTTTAAAGGAAGTGAAAGTAATCCTGATGTTAGGAACTGGAGCCTTGTACCTTCTATCTGGGTGCTTGTACTGGCACACTGGTCCTAAGGCAAATTTAATTAAGTTGTTATTTCTTTGTAAAATAACTAAAAGGATTCAATATTCATTCCTTCTGGCAGAAATTTAACTTTTTCCTTAGTGGGTTCACTTTTCCTACCTTTCAATCATTGGGGGTGTCATGTTTGATGTCTTTCTCTAGGCCTGGGATAGTTGAGTTATTCCAAGCAAAATTACTCCTTCAACTGAAAGAACTGTCAAAACCTACTCTGCAGTAAATACCCTAACACCTCCTTGTCAGAACACTGTATAAGAGCTTCTTCAAAGAAATAGAAGATGATTGGAAAATAAATCTTGGGCAAAGGAACCTAAATTTCAGTTTAGATGACAATCCTTTTGCAGACTTGGACCTTTAAAGTGTAGGTACTTGTTTACATCAGTAGAGGGGCTCTCAGAAACTCCCTTTGGTGTTCCTGTGCATCTTTAGATGTCCAAATAACTTAGCAAGTTCAGCCTGAAGTCATATAAACAGTTGTGGCACTCTCATTTATCACACAACTCACAAATGTCCCAAGTCTTTGATCCTGCTGACTAAACAGCCACCACATAGACAATGCAACAGAAATTTGTAAGCTACACATGCATAAACACTAATAAAGATCACTTGCTTAAGGCCATATTAGGATAAGAAGATATAATGTCATCTGTGCACGAACAAAATGATTTTTGTCACAACTTGTCTCATTTTTGGTGAAAGAGACAGTAAGTCAAGTCACAACAAGATAATTATTGGTTTCATCTTCCTACTAAAGGGTATACATAACAACTAAAGCCAGGCAGGATTCAAAAAGGCTTCAAATCTGACATATTCTTTAAACCACATGCTTTAAATGTATTAGTAAAAGTCAAAACTGCTTATCTGAAACTGGTATTTACTATCCTACACACTAGGCCAATTCTTTCATCCCAGTGAAGTCTGAGCAGGTACATTATATATATATACCCTGAGCTGCCTCACTCATTTAGCAGTGCTGTAGAAATCGATGAAGTCACACAAGTACTGAAGTCTGGAAGAGGATCTGAAGTGAGTTAATCATTACGTTTTAAAGCTCATAAATAACATATAAGGCATGCTCTACTAGACCTTTCCTGAAACACTGGATTCACAGAACTGCAGAAAAATGACTTTTGGAAGGGGCCGTTGGAGGTTGCCTAGTTCAACACCCTGATCAAGAGCAGGTGGCTCAGGATCTTGACTAAACAGGGCTATCAAAAGATGAACACTGCTTCAAGTGTCCGTTAAGAGATTTTCTAATCAGAATCACAATCACTGATTATTTTAACTACAGGACATACCCAAATTGCTTTTTTTCACAGTCTCATTGACCGATACAAGGATTCTCAGAATAGAGAAAGAGGCTTTTTGATGAAGTTAGGTTAAATCTAAAGAGACTGTCTATTTAAGAAACTGACCAAGTTTTCTCACATTATTTAAATTGCTCAGGCAAAATCCAGCAGCTCTTTCTCTCGCCAGACTACAACAGAAGTCAGTTGCAGTTTAAATTTGAGGTTCGTCAGCACCTTTCATCAGATTCATCCCTTACCTTAGCTCCTGATCAGGATTGGCTGTTAGGGTACAGTCATCCTGACTCTTGACATTAGTTAGCAAGAGGATTTTTATGACATGTCTCCTCTCTTGCTGAATATGTAGGATCACAGGATCAGTAGAAAGCACATATTCATATAAAATAGATTGACTTGAACACTTGGAATGAATGAGAAGAATAACAAATGAGGAGCTATAATGGGGTTGGCCTCAGTGACCCTACTAAGTGTTTGGTCACCAAGTTTCCCTGTTTGTGTCCCTATTTCTTAGTGTTTTGTTGCATGTGCTTCAGAGTAATGCCTGCTGTAGCTTCTTTTCTGTTGGTCCTACAGAATACTTTCTTTGCTAACGCTATCAAACAGGCTTAGAGTTCAACCACACCCAAGCTGCCAGCCACAGTGCCAATTCCTGACCAAACCTCAGCCTCTAACAAAGCCTCTGGAAATGGAAAGGGAAAACTTGAGAGCAGCTGCATTCACTGAGGCGATGAGATGAAGGGGAACAGTGGTCTACCATTAGTTTTACTCCCTTGGGGTCTTGTAGGATAACAGTTACAGCACTACAGCCTCTTCTTTTCTGCACTCACAGATAGATATGGCTCAAAGAAACAGAATGTGGAATAAACAGGCATCCAGAGGAAAACGTTCTAATCAGCACGTAAGAAATTTGGCAGGGAGTGTATCTTGTGGTAGGGGAATGTCATGGTTTTGGCTGGGATAGTTAATTTTCTTAGTAAAGGCTTGTATGACACTTTGTATTTATAGCACTTTGTGCTTTGTATTTTTGATGAGGTTGGGTTAAACAAGGAGCAGAAAGAGAATGCTATAGTCTGTAGTCTCTGAGGAGGTCTGGAGAACACTGCTAAATAGCACAAATGGTTAAGAGTGAATATATGACATCATGAAAGTGTCCATAATTCATATATAGACAGCAGAGATTTTCAGCACATAGTCTACATAATGTTCAGTCTTTAGAAACGAATGGGCCCTAAGCTTACTTTCCTCACAGACGGAAGTGAATGCAGTGAAAATTTTACTTTTTGAGATTACAATATCTGGAAAAATGACATCCCGAGACAGACTGGAAAAACAGTCCAACAAAAAAAACACTGTGGAGTACTTCTTAAAAACAATGTGGTTTAAAGGACAGAGACAGAAAACTGCCTGTGCAATTCATCTGTAGCACAGCCTAACACCAACTAGATCCAGGTTCAAAAAACAGATGCTGTCATCGGGCAGAGTAGGTAAAATTTTTCTTACACAATGCACTGTAGTTTGCGAAAAATTTTAGAAGCTGAAATAAGGTCACCTACTTTTCTTTTCTGGTAAAGAATAAAAAGGACAAAAAATTACTTGCTAGAGTTTTGAAGTTCTGATCTAAAAGCTCCAGGGACTGGTTTTAAACCATACAATAACTGATAATAACTCATTTCCTTCATTTGCTAGTGGTTGCCCTAGGCTTGTACTGGCCCAAGTAGATTAGTAATACACCTTTAATGATTCTCTGGCTTGTTAATTGGTTTCCTTGGACTGTGAGTATGGATTAGGAGGAGAATTTCCTTCCTCCTCCACCTCATTTCATGAATTTTCAAAGAGGAAAATACGGTACATGTAACGTAAAACAACTTTGGATTTTGTTCTTTGCAGGTTTGTTTGTTTGTTTGTTTTAAAGAAAGCAGAGCTTGAGACTAGAAAGAGTAGAGGGAAGAATTCCTAGAGAGATTGGGCAGGGAAGACAGATGATCTGCCTTAGAAGTGAGCCTTCTAGAAATCATATGGCTGGAAGTTTCCGAAGGTGCTGAGGAAATAAAGCACCAAGCCCACCTGAAAGTCCTATTAGTGGAGCTGTATGTCAGTTCCTCTTGGAAGTCTGGACTCAACTGAAAAAAAAGCAACAAAGAAAAATGGAATAATTTGGAATAATGTCATACTTGGACTTGTCAGCGACATAAGATGTATGTTAGATTTTAAATTTTTGAAAGAAATGATTTTGTTATGAAAAGCAGCCTTCTTAAGCAGATATGTAACTAAAATCCTATCCCAACCTTTGAGAAATTTAAATTGGATTTAATTTTGTGGTTTGGAGCTGTCTCAAGTTGAATAGCATGGGCTGGGAAAGGGGCCAGAAGAACGTCCACTGCCAGGAGAAACAAAGGAGAACAAGAGGTACGTGGTAGAGCCAGTGCACATTACCTACTGGCCTATGGTAGTCTATGTTAATGCAAGGAAGAGTGGGTTCCTATCTTGTAAATAACTTTCTTCCTCCAAAGAGCTTTCTGTCTGCTCCCTGGCATTGACAGAACTTATCATGAGCTCCCTAGTGTCAGTGGATGATTACATTGCACTATTCTAGTCAGGGACTACAGGGAGAAAAAATAATCCTTAGTCAAAACTCAAAAGTAATTTACACTTTTAGAAAGGTCAAAACCAACTGAAAGGAATTTAGAGTAAGTATGCAACAATGGTATTGCATTTTTTTTTAAGAAATCAGTTAAGTTGTGCATAAAAAAGAAACCAGAATACAATTAAACATCTGAGCTGAATTGACAAAGAGGCCATTCAGCATAGGGAATATGAAGTTGCTACTAGTCTGATTGGGCCTTCATTCAAATACAGTCCCCTTCACTGGAGTTGATCCTGTCATAAAAGGAAGTCTCCATTAATGTGAGTAAGAGACTAAACCTTCCCAAGTGTAGCTCAGAAATGGCATGATGTGATCAGCATATGCTTACATAATACATCTTCACATTCCAAAAAGCCTCCTGCAGCATGGTGTTGATGTCAATTCCTTGCTACTTCTCTGTCTCTCTTCTCAATAGAGAATAGAGAATGTCAGGAAAGGTTTATAGGAAAATTTTATTTACTGTGAGGGTGGTCAAACACTGGAACAGGCTACACAGAGAGATAGTTGATGCTCCATTCCTGCCAGTATTCAAGAGGCATTTGGACAATACTCTCATTTTCTCTTTACCTTTTTGTTAGCACTGAAGTGGTGAGGCAGTTGGACTAGATGATCTTTGAAGGTCTCTTCCAAAAATTCTTTGCTTTGCTTTGCTTTGCTTATTTTCCCTCCCCTCCCCTCCCTTCCCCTCCCCTTCCCCTCCTTAACTTCAGGTATTTAACTGAAGTCCTTAACTTACAGTTCTGATCTGTAAGGAGATCTAAGCTCCTTCAAAAGCAATTCAGATTAGCTAAAACTAAAGAAGGCTCTGGAGTCCACTTCTTCACTGACTTCCAGAAAACAGAGAGCAATTATGCTCTATGCTTCAGCATCTGGGCTTAAAATTCACTGGTGTGAGCCTTGCTCCACTCTATGAACCTACTTTGACTCAGAATAAGCTCTGTCAACATTTTGGGCATAGCACATGAAGACACTGTTTGTTCTGATTTTGGACCTTCTCCTTATTTTGTAACAAGCATGCTTATGGCTAAAATAATTTTTAAAAACTCAAAAATTATCTCTCTGATACATTGGATACAGTTTTATCTGAAGGGACTTTAAATAACAAAGAAAGTTTTTCTAAGTAATGAAATAGAAAAAAAATCAGATTTTCTGTTCTGTTGGTTGTTAAGACTTCTCTCAGTCTTGTTTTGTTTTGTTTTGTTCTTGTTAATATCCTTTTTCCTTCCACTGCTTAGCATCTTTCAGACATTTTTCAATTTAAAGCATGCATGTCCCAAATATGATTTTATAGCAATGCTTCTGGTCCTAACCTGTGTTTTTGTTTGTTGTTTTATTTTTTTAATATATTCAAATCAGTGAGATTTTCTTTCTTGCTTTCTTTCTCTTTTTGTGTCTTTTAAAGGCTATAGGAATGTAGGACAGCTAATGAGATCCATCTGACAATTTTTTTGTGTGTCAAAGGGTAAGTCCAGCTATGAGGCTTGAGCAGCCTGAACTGGAAGGAGTTCATTAACCTCATATTTTAGAAGATCTGCACCGCAGTTATTGAGCCAGCTCTTAGGAAAAGAGATGAGCAGTATGTTCCCTCCATGCTGCATAGGCCATTGGCAGGCTCTTTAGCAGTTGGGGTGGGAAAGGATGCAGTATGACTTTTTTCTCCCACAGATGTCTGCTATTTATTCTTCCTTTGCTACTGGACAAGTTTCTCCACCTTTCTTCTTTGCCTCTAAGCCCTGACCCTACACATGCACATTACTCTTATCTCTGCCTCATGACACTTTTAGCAGCAGGACTCCTTAGCAACAGCAGTCCACTAATACTCACATCCAAATATCTGTTTGAAAAGTATCACTTTTCCAAAATACATATATCCAAGGATAAGATGTAGAGTATTTGATCTCCCACCAAGACATTCATTTCTATTGTCTAGTTTTCATTTTGAACTGCTAATATCTTTGTATTCTCTTGGATATGAAGTCTTTCCAGCTTGTCCTTTGCCAACAATTACAAAGACTGAGGCCCTGCCGATATAAGTTCTGCTCTGCAAGTATTTCTTGTTTCCTCCTTTTCTATTAATTTTTATCTGTCTCTTTTGATCAACTTGCGTACTCTTCTTAATAAAAGCTGTTAGCTTAAGGTGGTATGTCTTAGCTGGGTTATGCTGCTGATTTATCCTGGGTAACTGCTTGCCTGCTGAAGGAGTCCACAGATGACTGGGATAAGTCCACCAGTCTGGAAATTTTCAGTGATAAATCTTCTGTCTGAGTTCATCATCTCTGAGAATTATAAAATCCATGTAAGACGTTTGATCAGAAAGTTGAACCTGTCTATTGAAAGTTTTATTTATTTTGTTTTAATGCTGAGGAGTTTCTCTTTGGTTAACAACATCCTGAATATTCCCTCAAACATTTGTTCATGCTCTTTATTTTGCTTAATGTATGTGAAACGTACATGAGGACATGATTTAATATTTTCTGTGTTTTCCCACAAGATGGCACACTTTTCTTATGATCACTGTACCACGTATGCTAAAACGCATAGAATAATGTCTTCTGCATATAGAGCAGGATCATAGAATCATAGAATATCCTGCATTGGAAGGAACCCACATGGATTATGGAGTCTAATTTCTGGCTCCATATAGGACCACCTGAAAATTAAATAATATATCTGAGAGGTGTTATCCAAATACTCCTTGAACTCTGGCGCCTGGGGCCGTGCCCAGTGCCCTGTGCAACCTGTTCCATCCCCACCGCCCTCTGGTGCAGAACCTGTCCCTAACCCCCAGCTGCCCCTCCCCTGACACAGCTCCATGCCGTTCCCTCGGGCCCTGTTGCTGTCACAGAGAGCAGAGCTCAGTGCTGCCCCTCCGCTCCCTGTGAGGAGCTGCAGCCGCCATGAGCCCTCTCCTCAGCTCCTCTGCTCTGGGCTGAGCAAACCCAGGGCCCTCAGCTGCTCCTCACACACCTTGCCCTACGGACCCTTCATCATCTTCATAGCCCTGCTTTGGACACTCTCTCATAGTTTTATGTTCTTCTTACTCTGTGGTGCCCAAACCTGCACCCAGTGCTTGAGGTGAGGCTGCACAGCACAGAGCAGAGTGGGACAAGCCCTTCCCTCACCTGGTGGCAGTGCTAGGCCTGATGCACCCCAGGGTGTGGTTGGACCTTTTGGCTGCCAGGGCACACTGCTGACTCAGATTCAACCTGCCATCAACTAGAACCCCCAGATCCCTTTCTGCAGAGCTACTCTCCTGCTTTGTCCTGCAGTTTGTACATAGATCGGGGGTTGCCTTGTCCCGTGCACAGAATCCAGCACTTGCTCTTATTAAAATTTGCATGGTTAGTGATTGCCCAGCCCTCTAATTTGTCAAGATCTCTCTGCAAGGCCTCTCTAAATTTGAGGAAGAGAATAGCTCCTCCCAGTTTAGTGCCATCCATAAACTTACTTAATATAACTTCAACTCCTTTAACCAAATCATTTATGAAAATATGAAAGAGAACTGGCCTTAAAATGGAGCCGTGAGGAACCCCACTAGTGACTGGCCACCATCTTGATATAACCTCATTTACTTCAACCCTTTGAGTCTAACCCATCAGCCAGTTGTTCACCCATCACTTTATGTTTTTGTCTAGATTTATGCTGAGCATTTTGTCCATAAGTATTCTGTGAGAAACAACATTGAAAGTTTTACTAAAATCCAGGGAGATTACATCAGCTGGCTTCCCTTGGACAACTAGGTGTGTAACCTTGGCATAAAAGGATATTAAATCTGTTAAACAAGGCTTTCCCCTCCTAAGTGCATACTGGCTGTGACTGGTGACTTCTTTGTCTTTCAGATGTTTTCAAATAATTCCCAGAATAATCTTCTCCATTTTACCAGGTACTGAAGTGTGACTGACAGGTCTGTAATTACTAGAAGGTAACTGCTCAGCCAAGTCAACCTTCTTTTCTTCCTGTTTGACTTCTGACATTCTGTTCTTGTTCTCTTAAGAAATAGATTTAAAAAGTGACCAGCACTGATGGATCCCAACACCTTCAAAAATACTTTCCCAAGAGTCCTTACTAACTAGTTCTCTGAGCAGCCTGAAGTGATAGAGTGACAATGCCCTCCCTGCATGTACTCCCATACCAACTGCTGAGCCATGCCCTGGCTGCCCATCTTGGCTTTTTAGGAAACACCCCTGTATTCTGCAATCTCCTGCTCCACTGTGGAACACATTTGCACCAGAGCTGATCACCTCAGCAATTTGATAATAATAGAGTAAATTAACTTACTTTGTGGAAATAAGTATTCCACTCTTACTTAGTTTATATAACCTGGATTGTTGCCTTAGAGGAACTTGCCTTCTCTTCTAACTTCCCATTCTCCTCTCCTTACTTACTTTCCCAGCCCTCAGAGAATGTGTGTCCATGCCATCACAAGGTAGGGCTGTGATAGGCTTGAACATCCCTGTCTGGTGCTTAAAGAACACATTTTTGTAACTGCACTCTTAAGTTTGTTGACCACTTTATCTTGTATGTAAAGGACAAGCAATTTTTGCTATTCAGTGAGATGAATACTGTGAGCTCCATCCTGAGCTCAGCGAGAAAAGTGGAGACAAGGAAGTTCCTTGTCAAAATGTGCCTGGAAAGTTCTGTCAGTTTCTGTCTTTTTTGTGTGCATTCAAAATGTGCCTCCAACTATCACTATCATCTAACCTATGTTGTTTGTGAAACATATGACTTAGATGCTGGTATTGGTAAAGATTATTTTGTTGATGTGTGTCCACAAATATTTCCACCATTACCCTAGCAATCTGTTTGAATGATCATCTGTGATTTGTAGGTATATCTACAGACAAGAAAGCTGTTCTGTGACCCAACATTTAATAAAAGTAATTGCAATTTAAAAAAAAAAAACTCTAATATTTGGCCTTCAAAGACAGAGAGAAAATCCCTTCACAGTGTGAAACTGATACTTGGGAGAAGTTAGTGGAATGATGAAACTTGCTCTGTATTCCTTGTGGTTCCACTGGTTTCAGTCATGAGAACTGCATACAGTGTGAAGACACTGAACACCTTGTTCCAGTGCCAGATTATATTACTGCTACTGTGTAACAAGTGATTCAGTACCGAAGTTTTCTACTTGCAGCTGGTACTCATTTCAGATAGAGAATCAGTGGCCTACAGTGTCTCTTCTACTTCACAGGCTTGCATTCAAGTCCCACCAAAGACTTTTGGCATCATCTGAGACTAACTGCCAGATATTTTAGTTCTCCACCAATGCACCTAGCTGATGCTTCTAAGAGGTGCTTGTCACTGCTAGGGTCCCACCTCTACAGCAGGGGCCTGAAGTCTTGGGATGTTCAGTGTGAGTCAAAGCACTCAGAAACTTCAGGCTTAATGGGGTAAAATCAAGAATTTCTCAGTACAGGGAAGTGAAAATGGCATCAGGCTCAATTAGCTGCTAGGCTATAGAGCCATAGAACCTGGGAATCTCATCTCCCAGGGCCAGTGCTCCAGGTGCTGGATGATTTAGGTGTCCTAGGGGTTGTTGCCAAGGAAGGAACATAACTGAAATCTGGAACTTAGCTTAGTTTTTAAAATGTCTAAAATGAGCATTGTGTTATTGATATGAAAATGTCTACGGGAACTTTCAAAAACTACTTATTTTTGTGTGTTTATTGGAATGGGATAAAAATAGTTGAATGTTTCCTAGAGTACCGAGTATTTGGTAGTGATCTGGGCAACTTATAAACAAAAGTCATGCACACTGAGTACTCCTGTTCTGGTAAATAGAGAACCTTGCAATAATGACACTTTTTCTTTTTTTCTTGTACACCATGAACTTTTCTTACTTAAAGTTTGCAGTGGGTACTTTTTGAAGCAAAACACATGCTGATCTGCCACAACAAGTTTTATCTCTGGGAAGACTGCTAGAGATTCATTGCTGCACTTGGCTGAGTGAAAATGTCCCATTCCTTTGCGTCTGCCATGCCAGTGGATCCTGTCTCCCAAACAGAATGACTGTAGGGCATAATACTCTATTCAGCAGAATGTTCTTTTTGAACGCTTCAAATTCTGTTATGTCAGAATCCATATTACTTATTTATCATGCTCCATTACAGGCAAATCTTCTTTATCTCACTCTTTATTTCTCAAAGCCAGTGGAAAGTCAGCAATCTGCAGCATCATTGGCAGAGGTATGTTCATTTTGAACTAGCTTCAAATAAAAAGTTTCAGCTGAGTTCAGCAAACAAAACATTCTAATTTGGGAACATCTAATCTATTCCTTTCAGTCAATATATTACAACAAAGCATGCTAACTTTCCAAAATGTTAATATTATTTTAATAAATAAAAATAAATTCACTGGGATGGAAATTCTGATTCATGGCCTTCAAGATTTTGTATGCAGGCAAAGAGAATCAATGTGTGAATGAGATGGAAAAAGACCTCTGAGAAAAATCAAGGGAAGGAATACTAAATAACACCACTGTTCAAGCTATCTACTACAGAGAGTGAAAGACAAGAGACACTATCAAAACCATTAACTGACTGCACATAAATCCACATGATATGATATTGTCAGGAGTCCAGGTTTTAATAGTTTCTATCACTTATATGAGTATGAGCTACCACCATACTAACCCCTAAATATTCTTTCTCAGATGAATGAGGGAACCAAACTTGCTCTGGACCAAGTCCAATCATGGACTTGGAGAGGACTTGTAGGAAATGATCCTGTTAGTGGCACCCTGACTTCTTTCTGGCAGAAGAAAGTTAGCTCAGTCTAGCTGTTGGCCAGGGAAGGAACAAGATTGTATCCACTATGGATGATAACGGGACAAAGGTCCTCATATGAAACAGGGTGGGCATGCCTTAAAAACTCTTATTTGGAGACAAGTATTTCTACCAGGTCTCCTGAGATCAGAACCTTCAGACTACTACTTCATTTTTCCAGCCTTAACTGACAAGACCAAGTGAGGTAGGAGTGAAAGAAGGTCCCTTTAATTTTTATTTGTTTGTCAGATAACTAAAAAGGCATTCAGATAATAGTTTTGAGTCTACTGTACATATCATCTCAGGAACACTTTCATTCCTCACCTATTGCTTCTATCCCACCTACATTCTAGACCCATGTGAGAGAGGTATATTAGCAAGTAGTGACATGTTATGGAAAACAGAGAAGAGAGCATGTGAAGCTGCAAATGCCTTTTTTTTTTTTTTTTTTTTTTTGGTAAGGAAATAGATAGTGTGATGAAACTTCTAATACAGTAAAACCATTTGTGACCTGCTTGGCATCTGTAACAAGGCCATGTAGATCAATAGTTACCTTCCTGCTGCTACATGATTTTTCCCAGTAAGCTTTGGAGAATGGTGCCAGTGGAAGGAATATATGTCATTTTTAACTCTCCCTTAAAGTATCTTAATTTAAGGGAGAGAGTTTTGTTTGTTTTATTTTTGTTTGTTTTCTTTTTCTTGTTTTGAGGAGATTTTTAGTCTCCATAAACAGTCTTTCCTTCCTGCTTTTCTTCATTGTAACCATTTGCTATTCAAATTGAATTCAAGTCATGGAGAGATAAAAGAATGAGTGTGATTGCAATGTTGTGTATCCCGTCTCTCAAACATAAGCAGCAAGCTATCACCTGAGCAAGGTTATCATCTTTGGGGCTGGGAAAGATAGGGTGAGATTTAATTTTCTTTCACAGGTGCACTGAATGCCCTTGTGCTCCCATCACCCCTGTACTCCGCTCTCCTGCATTGCTAGTCAGTCCTTGTCATGCAGCTTCACTTCAGTCTCCTTTCTGATTTCCTCCTCTACCTATCCAGACCTGAGTGAAGATTGCAGGACACAAATGAGATTAAAGGAGGCAAGCAGCAAGACTGGTCCTTGCAGTACGGTGTTACTGTAAAGGATCACACTTTCCCATTGTGCCTTTTTCCTGGGTGATTGTCTGCTTTTCCGGTGAACCCCTTTCAAGCCAAGGGGGCTGCAGGAGGCAGCTCTTCACCTCCAGCTGAGAGGCTGCTTCACCTCACCAGGCTGGTTCCCGCCAGCTCTGGGGAAGCTGAGCTGATCTAGAGAGTTTCCTGGCACATCTCTAAAGCCAGCTTGAGTGGGAGGAGGAAACAGTGGGTGAAATGAGCCGATAAGATTGAGAGGAAGAGAGTGGTGAGAGGAGCCACTATTTAGCTTCTGCTCTCAGAGATACTAAATACAGGGTTATATGGTTTCATCAGACACAGTGAGTGGCAGGGGCCTCCACTCTTGCAGCTGTTGGTGATATCTATGACCTGGTCATTTTTCTGCAGCGGGAGAGAACAAACCTCCAGACCAGCTGGTTGCTTTTAATAATATAAGAAAGAAAACTCTTTGTGATAGGGTTTTGTAGTTAAATGTTTAAACTCAAAGAAAAGTGATTGTCTCCTTTATCCCAGTTTGCAGGGTACAGAGTTAGGTCTATGCTGAGAACTGATTTTGACCACTGAAAGGCTTTCAATGAGGCAAATTCTTCTGTCAGGCCAAGGAAATAAGGTAGTTTAAATGAAGTTCTTGGAGTATGAACAATGTGTTGACATTGTCAGCATGATAGAGCATCCAGAGTATTACATGAAATACTAACTTCCAAGGCAGAAAGGAATATGAAACCTGATTTTAGGGATCACAAAACATCATCCAGTGTGATGACTAGATTAATGACTTCATATTACAATTGGAAAGACCTCATTGGAGTCCTCCCTTTACCTGAGTTTCAAGCGTGCATAAGCACCATTCACTCAGACATATAATTTGTAGGCACATTTAGGCGCAAGTGTTACAAAAGATGAATGGATGTAGTGGATGATTGGCCACTTGCCTGCACAGGAGCTCCTGTCCAAAGGGAAAAGCTGTCATGGCAGCACCTAAAAGGCAAATCAAATGTTGTTGGAGCACTGAAATGTTGATCCATATTTAGAGTACTTTGATATATCACTGCTGGCTGTTGGTTAGTATAAATGCTATGTTTCTCTGGAGGAGACATGTTTCATGTGCCGCCAAGAAATTTCTGCAAAAGCCTGGATTTGTGTCTAGCTGAAATTATATAAAATTTATTATTGGGCATTTGGACACTGAAGGAAACAGACCACACCTAAGTGGTATGATGGATTTTCCAGTGTGACTCCAACTGTGAGTGGAGAAAGACTAAAATTTTGGCAGAGAACAATATAATACAATAACAATATCATAACTTTGGGATATTGTTGTGAATATTAATGACTAAACATTGCACTGGGCATACAAAACAGCACTCCCTGACTTTCAGAGAACAGATTGCCTGAAGATGGTAATTTGGAAAGTCAAATCTGAATTTCATCTAAAGGGCACTAGAATAATGTAAATGCTAATACTTCTCTCTGCGGGTTTTACCTTTAAAGAGTATACATTTCTGATCTCTCTTTCCCTCTGTAGGTTGAGGAATATGCATTGCTATATAGCTCCTTATTGTTCCCACTGGATGCTCAGTCTGAGGGCTGATTTAACTGGAATTACAGTGAAGTTCAATTAAGTTTTACATTGGAGAATATATTCCATCTGTTGTTTTTTTTTAATTTAATTTATTTTTATACAACCAAACCAACAATAACAAAAAGATGGCATTGGTGTAGCAGCAAAAGCTTCGCATTGTAACATCCCTAATGTAGCAATCGAGACCACAGCCCAAATGTGAATTCAGACTTTTACTGTGCCAGAGGGAAAAAATTAGCAATATTACAGAAACTATGGTAGAAATTTTATGCAAGGGAACATATCTCATGTGTTGAGGAAGGTAAGGTTGCTCTGGGCTTTGAAATGGCTGTTTTCCATTTGTGGTTACATTAGAAATATCCAAAATAATGCAACATTTTCTCTCCCTTTACTGCTGCAAAATGAAATATCAATATATATAAATATCCTGCTTGCAATTCTTTCATTCCGGAACTCAGATTAGTACTGCGTCTGAAAATAAGAAGGCAAAGAATGGCTTTATATTGCATGATTAGTAAATGATGAAAAAAAACACACAAATGTTTCTGTTCCATGGTAATTAAAATATTGAGCATACAAAGTTATTTAGCGAAATGCATTCTGATATTTCCTGAGAAAGAGCAAGATTATTTTAATTATAGAGAAATAATAATTTTGTTTTGTTTTTTTTTTTTGTAATGGAACCAATGTCAAGCTCTGAGCTCTGTTGTAGAGCAAACACTCGGGTACAGAGAAGAGTACTGCAGTTTTCTCCTGATATCATTCCTGGAATTTTGATCTATAGGGCTGTAAAATAAGGAAATAAGGAAAATAAGAAGAGCTGCTGAAGTGTTTTCTTTTTACATGAAGATATAGACCTGGATACTGTAACATAAAAAACAGTACAGTGGAAGAAGCAAAAGAAATGCAGGAAAAGAAACAATGAAGTAATCCAGAAAGAGAGGATGGCAAGACATAGCAAAGGCCTTACATTATAAAGTCACATTTATTTTAGGCAGTTGTGAATAGTCCTTTGCTGAGTAATAGGATAGGAGGGGAAACAGAACTTCTCCTGGCTTTCCAGCATTCTCCTGGCTCTCCAGTGTTGACAGGCAAGTGCTATACTTCTTAGAGGTGCATAACCTGGAACTGAAAGCCAGAATTTTCAAGGATTTACTTAAAACTGAGGAATTAGCCCCAGGGCAAATCTCTGACTCCTCATGATTTATGTTGTAGTTTTTAAGCTCCCAGCTTTCTATGTACAAAGTTGTGGATTTGATTATTTATTATAATTGAAATAGACTCTTAATTTATGTGGCAAATGTATAGGTTACTCTAGGACAATTCCACCCTCAAAGATTTTGAGTGTTTTGGCCTCAATCCTGTAAATCCATTAAGTGGAGTCATTACTTCCAGCATGGACACAGCTTCCCTGAAATAAGAAAGCTACTCCTGTGAATAAGAGGTTGACTGTTTTAGAGTCAGCAGCCTTCAGGAAAGAGTGCTGGTCAAATAGCTGCAAGGGAAGCAGAGCAGGAAGCAAACACAGTGAATGGGAGCACTGCAGAAAACAGCAGTCACTGTGTTTTTGGGAATCAGCGAAGTTATCTGCCACTAACCAATAGCTTGATCACTTTCTAGCTAATACAACTTGTTCTCTTATTTTGAAAAACATTGATTTTTTTCAGCAGTTCCTGATCCGCCTCTCAGAAAGCTTAGTGCAGATCTGGACTTTGGGACTAGACATATGACCTTGATCCTCTAAAGTACTGGAACAATCCTCCCAAGGATGGCAGATATAGTGTGGAACGAAAACAAGTCTATGCCTCTATGGAGAGATCACTGAAGGCCAAATGATATGTACTACAGAGCCTAAAATGGCAAGTGGCACATGTGTAGGCAACTAATCATAGAATCATAGTCATAGAATGGCTTGGGTTGGAAGGGACCCCAAGGATCATCGAGTTCCAACCCCCCTGCCACAGGCAGGGCCACCAACCTCCAGATCTGGTACTAGATCAGGTTGCCCAGGGCCCCATCCAACCTGGTCTTGAACACCTCCAAGGTGGAGGTGATGAGCATCCACAACCTCTCTGGGCAGCCTGTTTCAGCACCTCACCACTCTCTCTGTGAAGAACTTCTCCCTGACATCCAATCTAAACCTTCCCTCCTTGAGCTTAAAACCATTCCCCCTTGTCCTATCACTGTCTACCCTTGTAAAAAGTTGATTCCTCTCCTGTTTATAATCCCCTTTTAGATACTGGAAGGCTGCAATGAAATCTCCTCACAGCCTTCTCTTCTCCAGGCTGAACATGCCCAGCTCCCTCAGTCTGTCTTCATAGGGGAAGTGTTCCAGCCCACTCATCATTTTCATGACCCTCCCCTGGTCTCTCTCCAACAGCTCCACATCTTTCCTGTATTGGAGGCCCCAGACCTGGTTGCAGTACTCCAGATGGGGCCTCATGAGGCCAGAGTGGAGAGGGACAATCACCTCCCTGTCCCTGCTGTCCACTGCTCTTCTGATGGAGCCCAGGATACCACTGGCCTTCCGAGCTGCAAGAGCACACTGCTAGCTCATGTTCAGTTTTTCATCCACCAGGACCCCCAGGTCCTTCTCTGCAAGGCTACTCCCAGGCAGTTGAACCTCACCAGGTTCACACAGGCCCACCTTTTGAGTTTGTCAAGGTCCCTCTGGATGGTATCCCTTCCTTCTATCTTGTCAACTGCACCACTCAGCTTGGTACCATTGGCAAACTTGCTGAGGGTACACTCGAGCCCGTCATCAGTGTCACTGATGAAGATGCTGAAGAGCACTGGTCCCAAGACAGACGCTGGGGGACAGCACTCGTCACCAGCCTCCACCTGGACATAGTGCCAGACACAGTGCCATTCAACACAACCCTCTGTCTACAGCCTTCCAACCAATTCCTTATCCACCGAATAGCGCACCCCTCAAATCTGTATCTCTCCAATTTATAGATAAGGATGTGGTGGGAGACCATGTTAAAGGCCTTGCACAAGTCCTGGTAGATGACATCAATTGCCTTCCCATTGTCCACCAGTGCCATCACTCCATCATAAAAGGCCACCAGATTGGTCAGACATGACCTTCCTTTGGTAAAGCCATGCTGGCTGTCTCAGACCAGGCACAGAGGTGAGGCTCACCAGCCTAAATCCCAGTCCTAACTTTTTGGCATGGCAGATAATGAAAGAGTATCACAAGTTGCTTCTGGATGATAGGTTAGTATACGTATTTACTCATTACTGCTAGTTTATGTAGCAAAACCTGGATTTGAAGAATTCAACACTCATCACCCGCTCAGTATAGCCTAACAGGAGAGTTTGCAGAATGCTAGCAGATTTGAATTCTTTCAGATTACATTAAGATCTTTTCCTTTTAATATCCACTTTGATATATTTTGAACAAAACTGATGAGTATTCCAGAAGAAATCAAGAAGAATGACCTCTAACTTTACTGTTAACCTATTGCATGGCCCCATAGATCTCTAGAAGGAGAACGTAAGGTCTTCTTTTCACGAAGGAATAAAACAAAACAACATCCAGACAATCTTCCTAATGGTACTGAGGCATGAGATAGAAATTCAGGTAAAGACAAATCAATGTATAATTACCACAGAAATTAGTAGACTGGTTTAAACTGTGTATTTCCTTACCAAGTAAAAACATTCATCTCCTAACTCAAATGGGACCTGCAGACAGAAATGTTTTACAAGGATTTGATTTAATATTAGTTGCTGCATATTAAGTATCTTATAGGAAACACATATCCTTTTTTTCTTCCCTCTGAAAATAAAGTAAAACATGTAAAATGTTTTTAAGTGAGAAATACTTCTACAGGAAAATCTGTTAGGTAGGTTTTTTTGCAGAAAGCCAACACTGACAAGATCTGACATGATTTTAAATTGTTTTCATCTTTTGACATGATTCAAAATTATTTCACAGAATACTGAGGAATGACTGTTCAAAGCTCTTCAGCCTAACCTGACTGAAAACACAGGTCTGCACTGATGGAGACACGCTAGTGAATGGCCAGTGAAGTAGCTGCATACACAGAAACTGTGCTAAGGACTGACATAAAACCAACAGTGGGAAAATCAAATGGAAGTTATTTGAGGTGTTATTATTCACAAGAATAAGACTTTCTGACTCCATCAGAGATGCATTCCTATGATGCCACAAATGACAACTAACAGCTTCAGTGAGGTCTTAGCCTGTGCCATACCAGATGTTCCCAAGTCACAGAGCTGAGATTTTGCAAGTGTCTTCTGAAGTTATCAATATGTCTGAAATAGAGAAGAAATTACATACTTAGGCCAACAAAAACAATGGAAAGATTTTTTTCTGTTTATTTCCAGTGTTTTACTGTATGATCTTTACAATTCCACTTTTAAAAGGAGGTAAGATTCAATCTGGCTCTACCAATGAGCATTAAAAAATGATTTAACTTCTTTTATTCTTCTGCATAAAAAATGAGTGACAGATTGACACAGAAGAAAATATTTATAGGACTTTGAACTGCAGCATTCACTTCTGCATCAATATTAACTAAAGAGGAAACAAGCGGCTCTGAGAAATACAGAGAAAATTGTGAATATGCTGATTTGGGTATGAATTGTGTAACACATCTAGTGAACCTCCCAATAAATGTTCACACCACTGAGCCACAGACCAATGCACGGTTACTTAAAGGCAGTAAAAATGAAAGCGATATACAGCATACACAACCCAGCATATCCAAGTCATTATGGTAACTTTACAAAATGTGATTAAATTAGAAAGGAAGAACACAAAATCACAGTTTTCTTTTTCCCTCTTACTTTCAGGAGGGCAAAAAAGCACTGCCTTATTGCACTTAGTTTGCACCTGTGTTTCATAACTTGGTTAAGGAAAATCCCTATTCTAAAAATGATGAAGTCTCTGGGTTTATTTTCACTCCAGAATGCTATGTTTCTGTTGAATGTAATGTTTGCTTCTTGAAGAGGGTAGGGTGGTCAGGATATGATACATCAGCTGATTAATATCTCACTCCACATCTTAAGTCCATAAATCTGTCCAGTCATACTGCTCTGAGTTAAACAAAGCCAGAATCTGGAGCGAGCAGATGCAGATAAACCCATGTGTTGCAGGGATGGGACTTGAGTGGGTTTATGCAGAGCTCATCTTGTGAGATAACTACATATAAGAAGGTCTTTGCAAGTCAAACTGTTTTAAGAAACAGATAAAACCCACATTATTTTAGTGCTAGTTTCATCATTTTTTCCTTCTCATACCACCTTGAGTTTGTATCAGGGCCCAGTGTTCATATAAGATGAATATAAAAGAAGTGGAACAGCAGAAAGGCAGGGAAAACCTGTCTTACAGACATTATCAGAGGAGAATCCAAAGGGGAGACTCATCCTCCTGACAAAGCTTACCTTTAAAGAAATTTGAAATGTTTGGATCACTGTTGGTACAATGACTGTTGAGATATAGACACATGAGATATAAAGGAAGAACAGACTGAATGCATGCTGGGCATTGAAAAGCTGGAAGGTGAGAAGCTCCATGAAACTTCCAACTTGCTTTTGCCTCTTCTTACTGTTTTCTCAGTTCTGAAAACTCTCACCTTTCCCAACCATGGAGTCAGGCTCCATGTTGCTGGACATTCATTGGAAGGAATCGAGGAACAGAAAGAAGATGGGAGAGACCAGTGGGCTTTAAGAACAACAGCCACCTTCTTTAAGACCAAAGAGTTTCAGTCACTGTCCTGAGCCAACTGAAAGCACCATGCAACCCAGGGTTGCTGGTCAGTCACCAATTGTCACAGTAGCAGCTGCAGTTGACTTTAAAGCCATTCATGATTCTTTGGGAACTAGCACATATTTCTCAAGACCTTGGGTATAGCTGGCGTTTTGGTTTGTCTTGCACTTGGGAGGTTGCTTACAGCTGTCCTGTTACTTTTGTTCAGTTAAGGGCCTGAGAGAGAAGGATATCAAATTTCCCAGCTATTTTCTTCTACCAGTAACTGGATACATAGAAAACTTTGCTTTTTAATGATGTTACATTAACACTTGAGGATGCCAATTCTAAGAAATTGAAACTTCTAAGGCAAGCAATATTTCATCTTGTGGTTACTGGTATGTCTCTTAGTTTTAATTGCAGAGGAGATGGAAGTTATTAAATCTTGGGAACATCTTAAAAATTTTCATTCAAACTCCACAGGATGAAACAATTTTTTTTCAAGGTGATAGGAACTCATTCCAAGTGATAGGCATGCTGATGACATATCATCTTCTGATGTGTTGTATCCCATCCTCAGCTCTTGCATGGGCTGAAAGTACAGTACTTAGCAGTGAATTGTTTGCAAATATACTGATAAACTGAGATTTGTCCTAAGCAAAACATCATGGCTTGAGAGCAGCCACGAGGAGAAGGATTTGGGAGTGTCAACTGATGAAAGATTCAACATGAGCTGGCACTGTGTGCTTGCAGCCCAGAAAGCCAACCATATCCTGGGTTGCATCAAGAGAAGTGTGACCAGCAGATTGAGGGAGGTGATTCTGCCCCTCTACTCTGCTCTCGTGAGACTCCACTTTGAGTACTATGTCCAGTTCTGGAGAGCCCAACAGAAGAAGCACATGGAGTTGTTGGAGCAGGTCCAGAGGAATGAAGACGATCAGAGGGCTGGAGCACCTCCCCTCTGAGGACAAGCTGAGAAAGTTGGGGCTCTTCAGCCTGCAGAAGAGAAGGCTCTGGCGGGACATCATAGCGGCCTTCCAGTACCTGAAGGGAGCCTACAGGAAAGCTGGGAAGGGACTTTTCATAAGGGCAGGTAGTGACAGGATGAGGGGAAATGGCTTTAAACTGGAAGAGGGCAGATTTAGACTAGATATTAGGAAGAAATTCTTTACTGTGAGGATGACACTGGAACAGGTTGCCCAGTGAGGCTGCAAATGCCCCCTCTCTGGAAGGATTCAAGGCCAGGCTGGATGGGGTTTCGAGCAACCTGGTTGAGAGGGAGGTGTCCCTTGCTATAGCAGGGGGCTGGAGCCAGATGGTCTTAAATGTCCCTTCCAACCCAAACCATTCCATGATTCTATGATCATTGTCCCCATACAGGGCAAGTCTCTATTACTTTTGAGACTCCATGAATACGCCTGTACTCACATCTCCCGTCCATCTTCCAGATTTAACAGAACAAAGGAGGCACCAAGAAAGGAATGCAGAGGAGGATTAACTGATATGATGAGTGTCTTCTAGGCCAGGACAGAGAGCGCATAAGCCTGTTTAGTTACCCCAAGCTAGGCACAGAGGAAGCTTATTATTTCCAAGGTTGTCAGTGGTGAACTGTTATTTTTTCCCAAACAGAAAAAAGAATTGTTCATTTTCAATGTTTTTCATTGTTACCAGTACAAAAGCTCATCCCAGAGCTCTGGCAGCTTTTGCAATGTTATCAAAATGTTTTCAGTAACTGGTATTTGGTTGCAAAAAGTAGAATAGTCAGAGCTAAGGTAGGAACACTGAAGTTTTTAAACTACAGAATTCTCTGTGACATTGGCTATTTTGGCCTCTCCTATATTGTATAATTTCACTAATGGAGACTTCTAGAGTCTAGACAGAATGGTTTAAGCCATTACCAGGCTGGAGATTGCAAGACACTGTGAAGGAGCATGCAATCATATTTCATTTCAAAGTAATAGCAGATAGACTACAAGTAAGGGCAAGTTTTAACCCAGGTGAACTTGCTTTGGATTGGATTAGAGACATTCTTTGTGAAGGAGAATCTAACTTCATTTTGAGAGGCTAAGGAACATAGACAGGGTCACTTCACAGATTCACAAAACTAAAGGGTTTGGAAGAGACCTCTGGAGATCATCTAGTCCAACCCCCTGCTAAAGCACCTTACCTACAGTAGGTTCCACAGGAAAGTGTCCAGGTGGATTTTGAATATCTCCAGAGAAGCAGACTCCACCACCTCTCTGGGCAGACCATTCCAGTGCTCTGTCACCCTCACAGTAAAGAATTTTTTCCTCATGTTCAGGTGGAACTGCCTGTGTTCCAGTTTGTGCCCACTGCCCCTTGTTCTGTCGCTGGGCACTAGACCTCTACCCATTAGATACTAGTGTTGATAAGATTCCGTCTCAATTTTCTCCAGGCTGAACAATATCAGAGTTCAGGGCCATAATCCCAATTAAGGACACTCACTATTTAAGTAGCACAAGCAGCATCTCCTGAAATGACTGTGTTATCACACTCTATGAGACAACAAAGAAATTGAAAACACTGACTTCACCACTGGCTGCATGGTGCTTCCCATCTGACTTGGTACTGCTGTGTTCTCAGTTTCACTGACCACCATGTGACATTGGTTTTGCACTGCTCTGGGGCTTCACTGCTAGGAGGGAATTTAAAAGATTTAGAAATTAGCTAGCAACAGATCCTTAGAAATACTGATCAGTGTGTATTGTATCTAAGTGCTAAAATGTGTATTAAGCTATTTTAGAGTGCTCAGATATAAATATTTTATTTTTGAAATGTAGAGGAAGAATATTTCACTTAGAATTGAATGTGTGGGCATGTAGCCAAAAGCTAAGAAATAAGTTATTACACCATTGTTGTAGTCCTCATGAGGCCCAGGAAATTCAGAGCACAAGTCGTGTTTAAATAGCTAGCATATTTGGGTATAGAAACACAAGGTAAGACAGCTTTAACTCAAACAACTGCATCGAACTATTATCATGGAAAATATATAATTTCCAAGGGAATTTCTTTTAGGAAAATATTTGTATATCTTCCGGAAACACAAATATTAAAATTGATTCAATTGTGTTTATCACAATAACCTTAAAATCTGAATGATTCAGTTATTGCATCTGTCTTTCATATCAATCTGACATATTTAAACTTGCAGAGTAACAGAAACATGGCATTGTGCAGTTGTTGTTTCTGAAGTAATCCCTAGTTACCCAGGGAGATAGAATTTAAATAACATTCTGGAGTACACACCCATAATAGGAGACTCTGCAGTCACAAGGGTAAATAAATTTGGTCACGATGGTTAAGATGAAAAACCAAGCTTTTAACTATAGCTGTGTGGCTCATCTTCATTTCCCAAACCCATTCTAAATATAGAAAAATGTGTCAAGTTACCAACATGCTGAAAAAGAAGCCTCAAAGTCCATAGAAACTATCAACTAATTCAAGCAGCCTTGAAAATTCTGTTCTGTCCTATCCTATCCTATCCTATCCTATCCTATCCTATCCTATCCTATCCTATCCTATCCTATCCTATCCTATCCTATCCTATCCTACCCTACTTCAGCCTGGACTAGCACATTAATTGTTGGGCTTCTGAATATTGCAGGTTTAGTGACTACGCTGGGACAATAGCATAAGTAAGATACAACCTACAAAAACAAAGTAGTGAGTAGTTATGACACGCAACGTGAGCTCCTTAATTATGTTTTTAATATGGCCAATCGAGCAGTGGAATTACAGCAGACACAAACAGCTTTTTGCAGGTGTTTACTTTTGACAAGTGTTTTCATGAAGACAAATTGTGTCAAGCAGCATGTTCAGCTCACATACTTGTCTGTTCCCTTAGGATATAAGGGCTGTCCTTGATATTCAGATGGGGCCAGGGGAAAATTTCCATCTCTTAATGTTACCTACCTGACTTTAAAGGGAGTAAAGCAAAAGAGACAGACAGAATGTGAGACAGCAGATTACCCAACAACTTTTGTCTGTGTGGCTTTGACTTTGGCCAGTGAAGGTCAGATGTACACCGCTGAAGAGTCTCTTGTGTGCAGCCTGGGTTTTCTGGTTAATACTGCTGGAGATCATTTGCTGGCTAACTAGCAACATCACTGCAAGCTGAGGAACTTACTGAGCGAAATCAAAGATTGCCAGAATAGACTTGGAGCTTTCAGCAGTAATGTGAGATTGCCAAGGACATAGCTCTGGATGACATACCTATGGTTATTTTAGCAAATGAGTGTTTGTTATGCAATGTAGATGTACACACAAAGACACCACAGGCTCAAGAAAAACAGTGCGCCTCGTGTATAGCATTATGCATAAGAAAGGCACCATTGCAATTTTGCTCTGTATAAGACACAATGCAAGCTGTCATATATTGCTTGCAAAATAGCTGAAACATCACAATCAACAAGAAATACTTTTCCTATTATTATTCTAAAATAATTTGCATCGTAATAGAGCAGCAAGGCCTCAATCAGGAAAATGACCCCACTGTACCGAGTGCTGAGCAGACCATGGATAATAGCTCTTTCTTGAGTTCAATTTATTGTGCAGTGAAATGTTATAATTAGGACATGGAACCTATCAAATAAACCTGTGTTTAGAGAAAAGAGTCTAAATGTATTTTCATCAAATGTCCAGGAAGCAATAGACTGCTCTTAAAACTTGTCTCACAAAAGGTAGGCAGCAGCTATATGAATCCATTCTCTGTGTAATGAAGCTGTCCAACACATTCTTTGGGATAATGAACTATCACTCCCCAGTACAAATCATAACACATTCTTCTGTGTAATATCAAAGACACAACTGAACTGAAAAATGGCTCAGGCACTGAAATATTGGCCCTTCCCAGCCTCTTCCCCTGTTCTGGATATCGGATTAGAGACTGCTTGATTTTCCTGAGCTGCTGATAGATCACTGGTGGAGAGCCTTCACATTGTTTCTTTTTTTTTTTTTCTGTGTGTGTTGTTCATTTTGTTTTATTTTGTGTTGTTCTGTTTTGCTTTATCTTTGTTTTTAATGACCCATTTTTGCCTTTCATTGCTCATATTTCAACACATTCATGGCTGCTTGGGCAGAAGGAGGGAAACAACATCCTGTCTTCTGGAAAGATACAGACATTTGTGAGCAAGGAGGGAACACATGCTGGAATTTAGGGTGGATGGGTACATGCAGAAGTTTCTCCTTGGCTTCCTTTTATCTTTCTGATAGCCAGACTATTTTAATCTTTTCAGTGGTAATGATGTGTGGAAGGAATGATTTTACTGTTTACTGAAGCAGTGAAAACATAATTGTGAGGAAAGAGTGAAGGAAATAAATTTTTCATATACTTCTTACTATCATTTCTATGCTCATAATAATCAGATTGCTATGGCTGAGAAAGGACATAAATACACATATATATGAAAAAAAAAGCACATGAACAAAAAATGCGAGCAGAGCAGTGTCTTGTTCTGAGAGGGTGAGAGTAGTTGAAACACAAAACAAATTGCCAGACTGATTTCTTCATCCTAATGTAAGAAGAATTAGCTACAGACCAATTTATAGGGCCATTTTGTAGTCTGACCCCAAACCAAAAGGACCCATTGTGTTTATGTGTTGCCTTCTTTTAGCTGTCACAAGCGAAGAATACAGCAGCCAGCTAACATCTAGCAAACATTGACTTCCTCCTCAGGAGAAGCAGAAAGCCATTTTGTAGCTATACCAGCAGAAGTGGGCTTTTTAGCATAAGTGTGGAGAGACATTTGAACAATTGAATATTTTCACTGCTTTGATACACAAGCATATTTGGGGGTATAAGGGGCACATAATCTGATTAGTATATGTCTGTAATCCATAAATTAATGTACTTCTGCTGAAGGGTGGATTAATTTTCCTTAGCTCCAGATGTCTGTCAGGTAGTCACTCAAGACTCTTTATGCTTGCTGAACAAAAACTGGTATTTTCAGTGATCAGATGGCCATGGTCTGTTTAAATGTCTTTTTGATGTGTTGTAAGAGTTTTCTTCTGTTACCAGAAATTTCTGGTTACAGTTCAGCAGACCTGTATGACTTTATGCGTAAAAATGCATGCATTCCAGTTATTCTTTAAAAAGTACCTTAGAAAATAAAGCTCCATAATATCCAGAAAGTAATTTGGTTCTTCATCTATGAGCAAAGTTTTTCCCCTTTCCCTCAGGCATAGGGAAGGATCTATAGCATAGAAATCACTTTGTTTCAACTCCATTACTTTCATTGTGGGTTTTTGTCAACCAGAGTCAATGGGGTCATCTTGTGTTTGATCATTAGAGGGGGAATTCGTGTCATTATCTACATCTTACAATCTGTTGGAATTGTAGGTGTCCTCATCAGGTTGGAGGAGATGAATTCAGTAGGTCCGCTCTTTTCATGATGCCAAGGAAAGAAAGGTCAATATCAGCAACAAATGATTAAGTTCTGCAAGTTGAAGACACCTAGGAAATTAACAAGATTGAGCTTCATCACCTCTTGTTTTTGATTTCAAGTCTACAGTGAATGAAAATCATCATCTGTGGTTGATTAGAATTCATGTCTGCCAGAAGATATTTCAAAGAGACAATAACCTCTGCCTGGCTCAGACTGAGATAAGTGTTCATCTCAAAAAATCCACTTCTCCTTTGCCAGTTCAGCAAAGACAAATGAGAATTGATGAGATTCAAAGTTTATTGATTAGGATAAGACCATGTGGAAATATTTCCCAGAATTTAGTATCAGTTGAAGATGTTTTTTTGACTACCACTTCCTCACTATAGTCCATGAAAAGCACCTGAAAATGGTGCGAAGAAAATTTTTACTCAGGGTGGACAGAAGCTGAGGTTTTGTTTTATTTTTGTTTCGTTTTGTCATTACCGGTGACAGAAGTCCTGGTTATTTCAGTCAGGTGCACATTTGTTAAGGAGTGTGAAATGTCAAGGAGATCTCTTTAAAAAGACAGGAAGTGTTATAAAGAGAAAAAATCAGTTCAGCAAGATTCAGTCTCTAGAAGTCAAGCTTACAGTGCATTTCTCATCATCAGTGGCATAACAGTAAATTTCACAACATTTCTAGGGCGTATATGGCATTTTGGAAGAGTGAGAATGCATGCCAGCCTATTTGAGATCTTCTGTATGGTGCTCAAGGGATTACATAAATTGCACAGTAAAAGAGACTGTTTCTGTTATGTTACTGCACCTTGCTTTTGTTAGACACTGACTGATTGCAGAGTTAGTTCACTGACCCTGAAGAACAAAGGAATTGGAAGAAAGAAGCAGTATTCTGGTTCTGGAAAATGATCTAATTTTATGTCTGTAAGTTTAAGAAATATAAACAAAGAAAGAGAGAGAGAAATTTGAAAACAACAAGACAACTTCTTAGTTTAAGCTTGTTATTTCTATGTTTTCACTTAAGGCAACTGCAAGGTAGTCAGACCAACCCTCAGAGAATAAACTCTAATGCCTTTCTTATTCACCTCTTAACCTGGCTTAGAAATAGTGTCACAATATCACACAAGTTTTTTTGACTTAAGTGCATTAGTATACAGTGTAGAACATGAGGAAGAAGTAGATATTCCAGTATGCAAGCTAGACTCTTCTTTGAAATAAGTCTATATCTCTGGTAACACCATAATGGGTTATCCAGTGTACCCACTGTAACTCTCATCTTGGAAAAGCTGTTGATTCCTTTAGCTCTCATTATAAGAGAAAGAAAGTCCTGTTCTCTAGAGCGGAATAGGCAGTGATGAAGGAAGGAAGTGTGCCACTCACATTCATGAACGTCTGGTTCCTATAAAAGCTACCTGCAACGTCTGTTCTGGGCCTACTGTTATTGTTGACTTGTCTCTGATTTTAGCCTCAAGCGGTGTCCTTACAATCCTTGTAACCTGCAAAAATGACAGAGGTAGGAGTATATGGCTTCTTCTGACAGACAGTCAAGTCCTATTTAATCAGATGTAGGGAGAGGTGGCGTCATCCAAAGTGGAATCACAGGGCAGCCTCCTAACAGCTTTGAGAACATATCCTGACAAAAGATTCCAGGAAATAAAATTCTGGAAAAAGAACTCCTTTCCTTTTTCTCACTACTTTCTCCTGTTTGACAGCCTGTGGCTGTACTGTTGTGCTTTATATCAGTTCCTCTTCTCTGTGTGCATTATATTACAAATTTTCACAGGTAAATAGCGCAGGTAACCAGCTAGAGTGATTTAGTGCTTACTATTTGCCGTGTCCAAATAGCTGAGTCCATCCATTTTTAAACAATAGCTATGCAACAGGAGAGCTGCATGAATGTTACCATAAACAAACACATCTCCCTAGGCTTTGTAAATCTTTTATTTATTTATTTATTTAAGACAACACATGAAAGGAAGAATCACAAAAAGAAGAACTTTTACATATACTGCACTGTAAAAACCCTTGCCTTTGGAAGCTCAGGAGCTCAAAGGTATGTGTGGATTACAAAAGCAAGGAGATAAATTCATGGAAGAACAGTCCATCAGTCTTTTCTTGTTCATTCTCTCTGCTTTACTCCCTGGTGGGAATGTAAGCCTTCACTATGAGAAGACAAAACACCTCCTTTTAGAGAACAGAAAATAAGCAACCAATTCTTGTCCTAAAGGGCTCTCTATACTCCACTGTCTGTGAAGGGATGCACAGCCCTTCACTAAGCTGCAACTACATTACCTTAGAATTTCGACTTTGAATTGGATATAGTATATCTAAATGTAAACCCAAGCCCTTGAACACTATCTCTGAAAGTAATGAAAAAAATCAGCAGTGAGGCAGTGAATGTCCTTTACTCCAGTTTTGTAATTCTTTGGAGTCCATTGCTCCCAAATGACCTATTTATCTGCACTGAGCTAGGAATGTATACAAGATGTGGCAGGGTGGTGGCCTGATGAGAATGCTGATCTCCAGTGCAGAACATTTTTTTTCCTTTGAGCTAACAAGCATATTTGTATCTGCCTGTCTCCATGACTCATACAATGATTCTAAGTTATTCGCCTTCAGGAGCCAAAGGCTACCAGCTCATCTGTTTTACTGCACTCTCTGGAAAGCTTTTTAATATGAACAGCTCTGTTGACAAAGGTCCTGTTTCAGCATTGTACATTGGTTTAAGAGGGATATTTCACATTTAAAGCTCGATATTTGTTTAAGCACCTTGTAAAATCATTTTGTTGTTGACTCCTCCACTGGCCCTCTTGCCTCTAGAGATGCTATCTCAGCATTGCTATCAGTACACTTCCTTGCTTTCTTTTGTGGATGGTATGGACTATCCAACTCAGAGATCTATGTGCACTTAATAGAAGAGCAAAGTGAGAAGGAAGCAGATCAGACAGAGTCTTCAAAGCTCAATCATCACCTCACTTTTTTCTCTCCCTTCTCCTCTCCTCACCTCTCTTCTCTCTTTTCCTCTCCTCTCCTCTCTCCTTTCCTAGTCTTTAGAGAAAAATGAAGAAAAATACAGAGGTAAGTCTTGTCTCTTAAGTTCTCCTGTTCTTGAAAATAGGGTCAATGGGACTATTTGGAAGTGTACTTGCATTTTTGGTGAATGATATTTTCTCCTGGAATGAGTGTCTAGGAGATTCTCAGAGCAATTCAAATTCCACATACTCTGATTTGTGCTACTCTGCTAGTCTTTGCAGTATATGAAGATTTGTACTTAAAACTGTGGAAATGGACAAGATTTCTTTATCTGTGAACCAGTCAGAATATAGGTCACTCTGACTTCCTAGTAGCCTTCCAAAACTGAGGTGGGCTGGTCTAAGTTAACTACAGCAAGCATCAGTGGGAAAGGAAGAGATGCTCTCCTGGACCATACTTTATCCTGCGACAGCTGCTGAGAGAGCTGAGGTACATCACTTCCCAAATGCATTCCTGACTCTCTGTACACTGCTGATGCCACTTAACAGACTAGGTGAGCTGTTTGAGCTAGAGTAAAGAGAGATTAATCTTTCAGTGATGGACTCATGGAGATCCGAAGTGATGACAAAACAATATTGATAAAATGTTTGTACCTATAAGTATTTTCCAGGCAGCTCTTTAGCTTCCTACTCCCTTTCTGCAGTGGTAGAAATCTTACACTTAAAGCATTTTATCTCTACTTATATTAGCATTTTGATACATATGCAAATGTCTAAAGCAGTGTAAGATAGTATAATGTATACCACTATGGGATCAATTGCTCCAGAACACTCCTATGTAAATGTAAGGAACTACAATAATCTTTGTTAGCTCAGATTACTTATGTGGTAAATCACCTGGGAAAATTGCATGTTATGTTAAAGCCAATAACCAAAGCTTGTATTAAATGAAAGTTCATTCTACTCTGCTTCTTTCAGTAAAATGTTAATTTTGAAAGAATTGTATGAAGAAATTCTTCTTGAGCCCACTCAGTTACAGATTTTTTTGCACACAAAATTTTATAGAACAAGAAAACCTAAGCCTTCATTACTGCTACAATTGTACTTAGTTTGTATTCCAGTAGACATTTTAAGGTGAATGCTAAGCAATTTGTTGAAATGACACAAACAATACAAATGAACCTTAAATGAAGTGTTCTTTGTCGGTTGCTAACAGCATCTGTTCATTCTTCGACTCAGAAATTATGTAGGCAAAGCATTTCACACAGTTTAGAAGCTTTTAGTATACCTATGCAATGTGAATAGGGAATATGATAGTCATCCTAAATTAAAATAGAAGAAAAATATAATATCCTTTGAAAATCTGAATTACGTACTTTTTTTTAACTCTGTAAGGGATTTATTTTATCTTTCAAACAGTTTTATACTCTACAGACTATGGATTTTTTAAACAGGAAATGAATGGGACCTTATAGCAACTACTACAAAGTGAATTATGAACATGAATTAAATCTCTAAGTAATTTTGTGGTATCAGACAGATAAACAGTTAGTGCAGCAGGATATAATACCTACAGGTACATTCCCCCAAATGGGTGGTTCTTTTCCACAGAACAAACTTACTGTTAAATTGCTACTATGGATGTTCCATCAAGCATTTGCCTTCCCAGCTTCCCTGACTATTGAGAAGCTGCCAAGAATTTCCCCTCCACACTGATGCCCAGGCTCAGTCAATTGCTTGGATCAGGATTGCATTGGTTATATCAGCCACTGCAACTGGCAGGGCAGAAACTGTGTTCACCTTCCCACCATCCCATTGGATGCAGGCACATAACAAGTCTTCACATGCGTAGAAGAGCACCAAGTGCCTCATGTGGGTGAGCAGCACAGAGATTCTTCCTTGGGATGCCATGTAATCATAGAAAATTATGACTGGGAGGAACCTCAGTAAATCAGGTATTTTGTTCATCTGCCCCAAGGCAGGATATACTGTACTACAGCAACACTGACAGATAGCCATCTGACTCTCATATATTATTAAAAGCTGATAACAGGGACACAACAGCTTCCCCAGGCAAATGATTCCTATGTTTTATTAAATGTTTAACAACATATTTTTCAGCAATAAAGAAGCTTGAAGCTTTATGATCATTCTTCTCAGTGCAATTAAAGTTAAAATATAATTTCACTTTCCCTTTATCATTTCTAGAAAACTTGGGCTTGATTTCACCTGGGCACGGTAATGCCAGGAGGCTCATCTGGGTTCCTCAGTGGTGCTTTTTTCTTTTTTGGGAAGGAATTTTACCAGAAGAGGGTGGCTGCCCCTCTGAATTACTGGCTTCAGTTATTTATTTGTAAATGCAGTTCTTCTCTTTTCTTTCGAAGGCTTCCTTTGCAAAATATTGCAACTAAGTTAAAAAATTAAGTTATGTGCTTCTAGAGAAGAGAACAGAAGCTTTAGGAAGGAACTGCTATTTCAAGCAGAAACCTACTACCTATGTTATCTTAGCTGTTCAGCACCCTCAAATGAGAATACAGGCAGGAAACATACTCTTTGCAAAACTTCAGCTAAATAGCTGTTCTTTATGCCTTTGAAGGCTGCTTCTGTAACCCTAGGTGCAGATATCATGCTTATTAATTGGATCAAACGCTATCTCTCTTTCTGGGTGACTTGTAGGAAGAGCATTGGAGAATTGGATCTTGTTGCTTTGTAATCACTTTGTAGAGAGCAACTACCTGGAATGTGGCCTCCTCAGCCCCCGGACTTCCTGGAAGGGGATTAATTGAATCATTTGCATGAGATTATCTATGTAAATAGTAGAACTGGGGAGAAAATCAGGAGGTGTCTGGTCTAACCACACAGTGAAGGCACATTTAATGCAGGTCCTGAAATTACTTACTACATCTGATCCATTTGAATGAATGAATGCCTTTAAGTTACAGTCTTGCTTTGTACTTGGTTTTATACCAAACATCTTCTATAACTCACAAGTATGTTCCTATAACAAGCCTATAATATTTGAATTTATAACCGTATAGCCCTATAAAATTTGCCTTTCTAAGAGATGGAAGACAGTAACTAATAACTAACAAGCAATTCCAGGAGATATCATGATCGCACCCACCCTCTGACTACAATGCTTCCTAGATGCAATAGGTGAAGAAATGATTTCCTTCAGGCTGCAATTCAAAAAGAGGAGAACAAAAGCACGTCTAAGATCAGTGCATTTTTTTTTCTTTTCAAATCTCCCTTTGTAAATAAATAATTTTTTTATTTGAAACATTCACTTCTTGCATTGGAAAAGTTGTTGATTCCTACACTGGGGATAAGGGGAAATATAAAGAAGAGAGGAGAAATCAAGCAAAAATATTATCTTCTTCTACTGGCAAGTTAATTTACAAGTAATTAACAAGATATTAGCAGTCAGTTGAAGCTGGTTTGCACTGACCACTGCCATTGGTAGCTAAGGTAGGGAAGGCAGGTAAAGGAGAGCAGCTGGAGGTTTGCAGCCATTGGTGGAAAATAAATTGGTTGTTTCTACCCCTTTACACTAAATTATCAAGTAAGCATATTTCATGCACCCCAGCCAGCAGTGCTGACTGCAGGAAAACAATGATTTAGGGACTTTCCATTTTCCCTCACCAAAATCTTAATCTTTAGAATAACACATTTGCTGCAAAAGCCATGAGAGAGGAACTGAGAAAACAGCTAGTTGGACACCCAGGCTGCTGGAAACGACCTGCATGAAAATCTCTGTACATGCACACTTCCTCTCTTTTTATTCAACGTGTGAAAGAAGACTGGAAGCATAGCATGATGGGTCTTTTGATTAGTTGCCCAGGACAAAAGGCTAAGGGAGGCTGCATCATCTTAACGCTGAAACTATTGATTAGATCTTGCATTATGAACACTCATAGAATCATAGAATCATAGAATCATAGAATGGCTTGGGTTGAAAAGGACCTCAAAGATCATGGAGTCTCAACCCCCTTGCCAAGTGCAGGGTTGCCAACCACTAGACCAGGCTGCCCAGAGCCACGTCCAGTCTGGCCTTGAACGCCTCCAGGGACGGGGCATCCACAACCTCCCTGGGCAACCTGTTCCAGTGCGTTACCACCCTCTGTGTGAAAAACTTCCTCCTAATATCTAACCTAAATCTCCCCTGTCTCAGCTTAAAACCATTCCCTCTTGTCCTATCGCTATCCACCCTCACAAACAATTGATCTCCCTCCTGTTTATACGCTCCCTTCAAGTATTGGAAGGCCACAATGAGGTCTCCCCAGAGCCTTTTCTTCTCCAAACTAAACAAGCCCAGTTCCCTCAACCTTTCCTCATAGGAGAGGTGCTCCAGCCCTCTGATCATCTTGGTCTTCCTCCTCTGCACTCGTTCCAAGAGCTCCACATCCTTCTTGTGCTGGGGGCCCCAGGTCTGGACACAGTACTCCAGATGGGGCCTCACTCGCTTGAAAGAGTAAAGTTTGAGGATGTAACTTTAACTACAGTCAAACTAATGACATTTATTATTGCTGTTAAAGAAAAATACAGCTCTTTAGAGAGCTCTAATGGGAGCTTAGGCCCTGAGCTAAGACCAGGCTAAAATGTCTAAGTGTCATTTGCATGTTGCTTAGGCCCTGGAAGGCAAGGAAATGACTACTGTGAGCATAAAATTAGTGAGAAAGGATGCATTTAATGGTACCAGAAAACAATTACAGAGCAAGTACAGAAGCAGTATCCTGTACAATCCTGTATAAGCCTTCCACAGAAGTGCAGGAGTTGAGTGGTTTTAGAAGGATCAAAGGTGAGGGTACTAACTTGCTGTGATATCTGTCAGTGTGGGGTGGATACCTGCCTTTTGCTAGGAACAAAACAGTAATTAGCATTTCCTTCAGAGCTGCTGAACTAGCCACAAGTTCAGAGAAATGAGAAAGAAGAAAAACTGCCTGAGAGTGTTAAAAATCCCAGAGTTGTTATTTGGACTTTGGCATGCCTGTCTACAACTGAAAGGGACATGAAAATGAAGAAAACTCTTAGTTATGGGACACTATGTCTTAGTATGTTCAGTCTGCTTGATGAGTTTATTTTCACCTTAGTGTTCGTACTAATTTTATTTTATTTACTACTCTTTCTACCAATCCTGCTAGACAGGAAAAAAAAAATCCTAATCCAGAACAAATTCAGCCCTTTCCTCTGTGCACTCAGGCATATAACAATTACCTACACAGATAACAATGAGATGTGGACTCTCTGAGCTCAGCATACGCTTAGGGAGGAGATAATCTGTCCTCTTCAGTAATTCATAGGAGGTGAAAGATGACTTGAAAAGATGGGGTTTTTTTCTACCCTTCAAGTATAAAGGTACAAACCTTTTTTTATTTTTACTTATTCTTTTACTATGCAGTGAAGGTATGGAGAAACACAATAAAATGTAAACTGGTAAATAATTCAAAACTCAAATATTTCCATTCTAAGAAATAAAATGTATGGAGTTTTAAGACCAAAAGAGAAAGCTACAATAATACAATCTGATCCTTACTATCACTCTTTCCTGTAACAATTTCTGCTGAGACTCAAGCAAGTACATACTTCTAAAAACAATCTTGATTTGAACATTTCTACTTTACAGGGAATCCACTCCAATCAAAAGATAATTTGTGTCAATGATCAATCATTCTCACAGTTAAAATCAGTATGTTATCATTATCCTGAACCTGCCTGGATCTAGCTCCCAGGTACTGATTATTATTACACCTCAATCCATAAAACTGAAGATGGCTATTATTATCAAATTCTGATTTCCACTGAGAAATCTTAATATATGGCTTGGCATCAGGTTTGAAGATATCTGCAAAGCCATTACAGTGATGTTGGCTGCTGTTCATTATATTGCTGACTAGAAGAGATAAATAAGTGAGTAGGCAGTTTCTGCAGGTCAGTACAAACTAAACTCTAAAAATGTTCCAAGAAAAAAGTAAAATGCTGGTAATTAACTAACAAATCAAACTGTCATTCCAGTTTAGCTTTATTTGAACAAAATAGCTGATGCTCTGAAGTTGTCTGTACCTCTGGGTACCCACAGGAAAGTCAGGTGCCTATAAGTCAGACTTAGGAACAGCTTCTGGGGTACAAAACTTCTTGTCTGAAGCAGAGTGGCCAGGAAACACAACATACTTTCATCAACATGCTGGATAGCAGGGTTAAGAACTGAACACTGCCAGCACCCAACTCAAGTATGAAGTAGTAGTGAAATAGCTCCTGTCTTGCTTTCAGAACCTCATGAGGTTCAACAAATCCAATTGCAAGGTCTTGCACCTGGGTCATGGCAAGCTGGGAGGTGTAAGGATAGAGCACAGCCCAGCTGGAAAGGATGTGGGTGTACCAGTGGATGGTAAGGACATGAGCCACTGCTGGCTACCCCTCTTTTGATGCAGCCCAGGATACTGTTGGCCTTCTAGGCTGCAAGTGCACACTGCTGGCTCATGTCCAGCTTTTTGTCCATCAGAATTCCTAAGTCCTTCTACACAGGGCTGCTCTCAATGAGTTCTTCTCCCAGTCTGTATTCATATCTGGGATTGGGCAGTCAGCCAAAGTCCCTGGAGACTCAAAAAGAGGAAACATCACTCTCATTTACAAGAAAGGGAGGAAGGAGGACCCGGGGAACTACAGGCCTGTGGCAGGGGTATTGGAACTTGATGGTCTTTTCCAATCCAAGCCGTTCTATGATTCTATGCTTCTACAATTGCCTTGATGCAAGTGCAACACCTTGCACTTGGTCTTGTTGAACCTCACTATGTTCTCATGGGACCACTTTTCGAGCCTGTCCAAGTCTCTCTGGATGGCATCCCTCCCTTCTGTTGTGTCAACTGCACCACTCAGCTTGGTGTCATCAGCAAACTTGCTGAGAGTACACTAAATCCCACTACGCCACTGATAAAGATGTTGAAGAGCACTGGTCCCAAGACAGACCAGTGGGAACACCACTTGTGAGTGGCCTCCACCTGGACATAGAGCTATTGAAAACAACCCTCTGGCTATGACAATCCAACCAATTCTTTACTCACAAAATAGTCCAGCCTTTGAATCCATATCTCTCCAATTTAGAGATAAGGATGTAGTGCGGGACCATGTCAAAGGCCTTGCACAAATCCAAGTAGATGACATCAGTTGCCCTTCCTTTGTCCACCAATGCTGTCGCTCCATCATAGAAGCCACTAGACTGGTCAGGCAGTATCTGCCTTTGCTGACGCCGTGCTGGCTGTCTCGGATCACCTCCTCATCCCACACGTGCCTTAACATCTCTTCGAGGAGGATCCGCTCCATGATCTTCACAGGCACAGATGTGAAGCTTACCAGCCTGTAGCTCCCGGGATCTTCCTTTCTCCCTTTCTTGAAAATAGGAGTGATGTTTCCCTTTTTCCAGTCACTGGGGTCTTCACCTGACAGCTATGATTTTTCAAATGTGACAGAGGATGTCTTGGCCACATCAGCCAGTTCCTTCTGGACAATGAGATGCATGTCATCAGGCCCCAGAGACTTGTGTACACATTCAGCCTCATGGAGCAGCCTCAGACTAGCTCCACTGTTACAGTGGGAGGAATTTTTCTCCTCTGACTCCTGCTTCAGGAGTTCAGGGACATGAGAGGCATGGGATCTGTTCGATCACGTCCGAAGGACTACAGAAATGAATCATGGAATGGAACACCTGCCCTATGAAGACTCTCTGAGAGAGCTGGGGTTATTCAGCCCCTGTAGTCTTATATATACTTCAGATCAGGAAGAAGAAGTTCTGGTTTCTAAAGATTAGTTTTGCTGTAGAATAACTATAAGTTTGGTTTGCAAATTGAGAGTTAATGGCACAGAATAAAATATATTGGATTTAAAACAGGGCTCAATTAGGTGTACTCTTACCCCAGGAAATCACTTTCGGCTTAAATAATTGCAACACCAGTTCTGATTGCATTTATAATTGTATTCATTGCCCAGTATTGACAATTCTTTAACTTCTAGGGCAAGATGCATATTAATGAAGTTTTTCATTTATTTTCCAGTTATGGGAATCTGGTAAATAGGGAAACATACAACCTTTCTCAAAATAATAACAGATATCTTACATTTCTAATTGAGAAGCAATATTTCAAAACATTGAAAGTGCACTTAAAGACTCTTAGCATAAAGAGGAAAATGAAACCTTAATTTACTGTTATCTGTTATACAATAAATAAATAAGGAAAGATGTAGTGGACCTGACTCATGAGACACAGAGTAAATCAGAACTCATATGAGTTTGGATAGTGGAGTCTATTTAAGAACCTTCAAGGTTAGAGCTCTTGCCCTAGCTAGCTATTTCACATGTTTGCCTGCTGTCCCACAAGCACTACCTTCCTTAGGTCTTGATTTCCCTCCTTAGATGGGAAGTCCTTTCCGGTCTGGGAAGGTCAGGCAACAAGTCAAGTTCCTGCTGTGTAGCTGCTTGCCACTGTCAGTCTCCAGTGTTATCAGCCAAGGTCCTGGGTATCCCCTAGCATTTGTCTCTACATATCTCCCCCATTCCCAAAGTCTTTCTCCAGCCAGATGTCTGGACATTCAGCCTGCACATGCATTCACACAAATATGTGCTGCCTGTTTAGAGGAGTTTTTGCCTACCACAGTGACTATTTGTTTAGTGTTTTTGATTGGAAATATTGCTAACCTCAGAGATTTTCAGAAGTATCTAATGGCCATAAGACTGCCTATGAATTTTCTACAACAGAGGCACTCTTCATCAGAAAGGACTGACTCAAAGAATCAATACTGGTTAGCTTGGAACAAATATAAAAAATGAACAATGAAAAATTACCTGAAACAGATGATATTTATTCAAGAGCTTAAAGCTTCTTATCTGTGGGACTGCCATGATGTGTGATCTGTCTAGCACAGCATCAATAAAGTGCTGGAGGAATGGAAGGTGGCAGTATGGCCCCAGTGTTTAACAGCGGCTCTCTGTTCCTGCATGAAAATCTCAGAAAAATTCCCAAATCCCACAAAGATGTAGTGATAGAAAAAAAAGAAAAGAATGAATACTAAATGTGATATATGTATCAACAAGACTTTTGTTCAGGAAAGTTATCTGTCATATGAACAGAATCAGTGCCCAAGAGGTCCATCTGTCACCTTCCAGAAAAGGTGGCAACAGCCCTTGATATGAAGAGCCTTTCAGACCTCTCAGGTTGGAAGGAAGGGCTCTCTCAAGGTCTGATGAGTACTTAAAAAGTAGGAAAGAGTGCACTGTAGTATGTGATCTGTTTTCACAATGGAAGGCAGTTGCTGTCATGGTCCTCCTAGGCTCTGAATACTAAGATCAAATGCTGCCTATAGTGCTGACTACGGTGAATTACTACGGAAGGACTGCATGATGTTAATTGACCAAGTAATAAAATAGCCAATGAAACTCAAGGAAAATGTGTGGAAACTAATGCACTTACGTAAAGAGAAGAAAAAAAAGTTCCATAGATGATAAATTTTGAATTAGCTATTTCCATTTTCAGTTCCTCCTCCTATAAAGATTTCCCTACTCTTCCCTCCCACATTCATTGACTCCAAGTGTCTGAACCCTCAGTCTGGTGCTGGTACCTGACTGATTATAAGGCAGGCCAGCTCACCTCACCAAATAGAAAAGCATGACTTTTTTTTTCTTTACTTTTCTTTTTTTAGGTGTGTTTTCTTTCATTTCAGTGAATTTGCATGCTGCATGACTGGATGAGCACCAGAAATGCAGAGGCAAGAGTCTGTGAATCCAGGAGCTGGGAGTACTGAATCTCAGAGAAAGAGCAGGACCTTTATCTCTTGTCAGTAGCTTGCTGTTGTCTTGGGTCAAGATAGGTCATTATGAATCCATGAGCTCATTGCTAAGCATCTAAGCTATTGGTTCTGGGCAGCAAATCACCTAGATAAATTTTTATTCTGATACTGCACTGCCATTCTTACACTCAGTGAACCAGACTTTGAAAGCAATGTGGATAGTTACCTTCAAGTAGTAGAGGTAATTCTGTGAACACTGTCCCAGAACTTCAGCAGTCTTCACGCATTAGCTAATGATTCAGGTAATAGATTTTCAGCTCTTCTTCCTGTTTAACAAATCACAAAGAAAATTAACTATAGAAGTCTATAATAATCGACATATGTACATATTCTTGAATCTCACAGTTCTTTCCTTGCTTTGAAGAGGAATATATCAGTCCTTACTGTGTTCTTTCCTAAGCACAGAAACGAGTACTTTGCTATACCCCTGTAAGAACTGTTACAGCTGAACTCGTTCTGCATTTTTGGAAATGAAATGATTTCATCATTATTGCAAAGTCCCATTTGTTAGATAACTTGTAAAAGTCTGATATGCTTTAGGGATTAATTATATGCTCTGAGTCATACTTTTATAAAGCTATAGCAAACTAGCATCCAAGGAGGACTCAGAGATGAATAAATTTTAACTTTTGAAATCTTATAGCCTGCAAATGTTTCTTCCAGGATACTCTTGATTTAAGTTATGTCTCTGCCATAACTTGGTGTGTCAAATTCAACTGTGGAAGTATGGTGCACAATTAGTCGAAAAGCTCTGCAGTTTGAAATTAAGACAAGGTCAACACATGTTGTTCATAGAACTTGCTTAGTTCTACAAACTCAAACAGAAAAAAAAGGCATAAATTAAATATGAAGCCTGTTTCAGTTATCAGCTTAGGTAATTCTGTGCTTAGAAGAGTGATTTTTGTATAATTTCTTTTCTAGAAAAAGCTCTGGAATAGCTATAACGATACTGATCAAAACATCAGGAAGGCGTATGTATATGTTTTCTGAAATGGATTGTATAGCATTGGCCAAAACCATTTTAAGCTTTGCCACAATTTTCTTTCAATATCATTAGTGTACTTATGTTAAGTGAAAATATAGCAAGGCCAATAAACATCAACAGATTTTCATGTGAAGAGGTCAGGGAAGCTGGGATGTCAGCCTGTCTTAGATGATAAGCTGCTAGTGTTTAAATGAACATTACAAATCACTAGGGTAACCCTTAGGAAGTAAAGCCATTTTGCATGTCTTTAAAACCCAACCCAGAAGCTGATGGCTAAGAAATGTGTCTCTGAGCTGTTGACCTAAACAAAGCAGAAGCTGTTGGCCTGAGAGTGCACACGCAGAAGCAAGTAGAGGAATTCAGTGAAGAGCTTCAGTGCTGAGGTGCCACAGCTGATGCAGAGCAGGAGTGATTGGAGTGATCAGAGGAAAACACCAGGCTGGAGATAAATCATAGCCTAGTGATAGTAAAATCGTTGCTTCTTCCCTCCCAGTATCTTATGGGACATACAATAGTCTTTGTTCTGGCCTCAGGGAAAGAAAGTACAATTCTCTGTGTGCTTTATAATGGAGTTGTTATTGTAGGTGTGATGGCCAGAGAAAGTAAGATGTAGAGCAGAGCTCACATCCTTCACCAAACTGAACATAACACATTTTCAAGCACAGAGTCAACTACAGGAGCCTGACAGCTCATCTAAGCTTTCCAAATATATCAGGAAGGCTGGTAAGAGCTACTGCTCTTCCTACAAATCTTGTTTTCCCAGAAGTACAGTTCTATAGTCACCAACCATAAGGAGTTACAGCACAATTTAATTATCAAAAGAGTGAGCCCAGGGGAATTTTCTTCACTTCTCACGAACAGCACAAGATAAAGAAGAACTGCTGATGGACATGTTACACTTCCCTTCTTTGCAAATATAAAGAACACATATTTTATAGTTTGAAACCTTCATTTACCACTGGATTCAGTGGAAGTGATACAAGTTTGGCAAAAAGCATAGTTTTACATAGCATACTAAATGAATTAGCAGACATGAATGTTGGAAGAAAGAAAAACATAATCTTAAGAGAAATAAGAGACCCCAGTCATTCTAGAGCTCCACAGCTCCTCTCTCTGGGTGTTGGAAAAGCTATATCAGTTTTTCACATGGGTATGATGATTCTTCTCTTTTCTCCAGTCAGCGCCTTACTTCAAGTGCCATAATTCAAGAATACAATGATTAATACTAACAGCATTCATCATACTTCTTCTGTGGGATCACACACACAAAATGTACCACGTTGGCAGAATGTAGCGAATTCACATCAAGGCAGAGAGATTAATAACTGAGAGCAGAAGGTAAGCCTAGGACACTGGGAACCCAGCAAGGAGAACAGAAAATTAGATGGAAAAAAAAAAAAAAGTCAAAACTGAATAATTAGTATCAGGAAAATCAAAGACATTTTGCCAGGTTTATTGCCTGCTGATCCCATTTCTTTCCAACAAATGTGAAAAGTTATTTGCTGTGTCAGTGGAGATGTTTCACACTCAAGAGTGTATTCACTGTCTTTGATCACAGTTCTTTATAGCTGAAATGCATGCTATAAAGTTGGCTTTGAAAACTGTCTTAAAGTGTCCGCCCTAAACAAACGTGAGGTGATAAACTGAGTTGAATTCTCCTTTATGACTTATTCTCCTTCAACCTCAGTAATCTCTGAAGAAGATATCAGAGTTGCTAAAGTTACTTGCTAATCTCAAGCACATTCAGAAAGCAGCCTCTAAAACTTGACTTTCCACAACAGCCCAAATCTCTTGAAATTGCTATCAAAAACCTGCAGTAAAACAGTCATCCATCCATTCTCAGCACTTGTCACAGTAGCTCTGGAAGATATATAGTTGTGCAGACATGCTTTGAAAGAAAGCCAGATTTCAAAGAAGGCCATCTGCATGTGAGGCTTGTTCTGTTTTCATGGTCTGAAATAATGCCTACTTCTATTTTCTTAGTTGCTTTGTGTGAGCCTACGAGTGGCTTTTTATAGCACCTGCTTGAAACTGGAGTAGAAGAAAAATTGTCTTGAGTACAAGGTTGGAGTTATGCCAATGAGCATATTCATGCCTTTTGCCCCAAAAGGCAGGCTCCTTCATAATGTGATAATCGTCAGTAAATTATCATATTCTGCTTCTATCTCATCTACTGTCCTTATATGCCTCCTTCTCCTTTTTCATCCGTACAAGACTAGTTTTTCTTTCCAGTTTTCTCTGCATCTCTTGAGCTAAATTTGCCTCTAAAATTTTCTGAAAATAATTGATATGAAATGATGAGTTCTACTCTTGAATATAGTTCTCAGTACTGGCACCAAATATCTCCAAATCCCTGTGTTTTAAGGACAAAGGAGAGGTGGGAAAGTTATCAAAAATAATGGGAAAGCAATGCCACTGATCTCTTTCAGGAAGGATTCTGGCAGAGAAGCAGGAACTGCCACTTTAAGGGACAACTCACACTGTATATTTGGTAAGAAAACAAACCACAACTGCTTTAGTGTGACTACACAACTTCAAAGTTAGCCAAAGACTGAATTATTGTAATTTAGTTTCATGGAAACTTTCTTTGAGGCTCTCTCAAACTGTGCACAGCACAGATGTCCTATGTCCTATCTGAAACAAACAAACAAACCATCACTTTAAGTTACTTGTAAAGGACAGCAGCACCAGCCTCAAACAGAGCTGGGAGAGGAGCACTGACAGAGCTAGAAAGGTAATGTCTGCAGCTGAGCACATCTGCTGGATTGTCAGAGAGCCTGGCCAGGGCTTGCACAGCTTCAGGGACCGACAGCCTGAAGGAAAAAATTCCTTAAAGTTGCATCAACAGAGCTGTTCTGCTCTTATTTAAGCAAAACTCTTCAGCTGAGGCAGAGACTGAGAGCTCCTCACAGAGAAGTGTTTTACATATTTGGGTGATACATCACTTGGTTATGTCAACATTTCTCAGGACTGTAAATCTGGTAGCTAGTCTAAATCTGTGAACCCACCGCAGTGTTTTAGCTTCACCCCTGTTATGGGCAGAGAAAAATTTAAATAGATAAGTCCCATTAAAAGTGACTGTTTCTTTTACTGCTGGTGAAGAAACGGTAGCAATTTTTCATCCAGATGGTTGAGAAGTTTGTGACTCTTTTTAGCTCTTGGACCACAGACCAAAGGGTTTGAAGACTTGCAATCCCAGGGCCTCTCTCTCTGAAAAATGAAAAAATATTGCTGTTCTGGCTTCTAGTCAATAGGACAGTTTTTGGTCATTGAAGTAGTATACGTCTTTGAGACAGCTGATATCCTGGAGATTTGGGGAATCAAGGAAAAGACTTAAAAGCAAGTGGTACAGAATAGAACACTAATGTATCCATCAAAGCATAAGACTCAGACCTTATGGGAAAGGTCTCTGCACCTCACACTGCACTGGTGATGGGGACTCTGACATGTCTGTGTGGGACTGATGGAAGAGGAATTGCAAGAGATAATAGACCAGTAGTAGCAGTACATCAGCAGCAGTATCCTGCAGGAATGCACTCCTAGCAAGAGGTAGGCTCTTCTCCCTGCACACCCTTTGCAGGAACAACTCCTTAAGTAAACTCGCTGTTTATAGGTCTTGCTGAAAGTGCTATCCTGTGGAAGCAGATTTCTTGTGCTTCAGAACGAACACTGAGGACAATGAGACCTACACAAAGCCATTAGCATTCAGTGCTGAGCCATGCTGCTGCTCTGGAGAGGGGACGGTCATGCCCCTTTCTTATTGCTGATGACTAATTTCCAGCAGGGATAGAGCTGGTGATGGATTGCTCAACGCAGCTGTCCCAGCTCCCACACCTTATCTCTGCAGTCAGTGCACAGCATCTCGGGCACATCTTAGGAAGGTGACCAAGTGGTCAGAGCACTGCAAGATGAGGGAGGGCAGGTGGAGCAGAAAAAAGCAGCAGACACAGAGAGCAGGCACGTGGATGCGAACACATAGCTTTTGTTTCCAGCTACTAGCAGTGTCAAGTTATTCTGGCAAGACCGAAATTACAGCTCAGTTATCACTGGATAAAAAAGAATTGCCACCAACGCCCTGCAAGCACTTGTGTGAGGTAACCAAGGGTGAGATGGTGACAGATTTCAGCTGATAACTTGACTGGAGATAGGGAGTGCAAAATACACCCTGAAAACAGCAGAGCAAAGCCAGGCTGTGAGGCATGCACTTGCCTGAGCTCTGTGTGGGCGCTGGGCTGATGTTCCCTGGGGCTTGGTGGCTCTGTGTGTCTGCATTGCCACATTTCTGTCCTCTGCTCATTCCCCAAAAAAGCAGCAGGTGCTATGTGAGAAAGAAATACTCATCCCTAGGGAACATAATGAAATGAAAGGCAGGCCTGAAAAAAACAGAGAGGCAGAATGAAAGAGATAAGGAAACTGAAGGGAATAAAATAAGATAAAATAAATAATAACATAAAACAATAAAATAGATAAAATTAAATAAAAATAAAATAAAAAAAAAACCTTTATACACTTCAGAATCCAAAGTATCTGTTCATCCAGAAGCAACTTACATGGTTTTTCTGTCTGACTGTAGCCCTCCCTGGGATGTACGATGCTATGGTTGGATGTGCCCAAACAACACTGCAAAGCAGAGCAGGGCAGAAAGACAGGGTGAGCTGGGTGCTGAGATGGTCCTTGGGAACCCAAACCATGTTCCAGGCTCTTCTGCTGGGTCCCAGCTCCATCCCTGGGAGATCCCTGTATTTTTCTGTGGCTCAGTCTGCTGTCTGGAGGTGGTCAGTAGCACACTTCTTTCCTCATGTGATTTGATTTGTCCAGTCAGGCTGTGAATGTCTATGAGCACGGACATCCGTGCTCTCATTCTGCACATGAATCATGCCTAGCAACAGCTGGAGGCCCCCTGTTTCTGCTCTGAGTTAGTGCACGTTTACTTGAGTATTCTGGTTCCTTTCAGCAGCAGAAGGAAATCCAGCAGCTGCAGCTCTGAAATGTTGCTGAGGCTGAGGTTCCTCTGGAGCTGTTTGTTATTACTGAAGGAGAGAAAAGCATAGTTGGGGATAAATGGTCTTTTGTCTTCACAAGAATTTAGCAGGGAAGGAAGGAAGGGGAATGAATAAGCAGATCAATAGTAGCTGAGGTGGATGTGATGCTGAGAGCACCCGAGGACCTGCAGTAACAGCAGAGCTTCCAGAACAGACCTCTGACCCAGGTGCTCAGACTTCTCCACGGAGCCTCAATAGATGCCTGCAATTCTTTTATTTACAGTACTGTGGAGTGGAGGTTTTTAATATTATTCACGGTTTACAGATGATGAAACTGAGGCACAAGGAGGAGAGATGTCTGGGCCAAAACTATGAGTGTATTACTGGCAGTGGTAGGAATACAGGCACACAGCTTTCCAGCCTGACTCATTTATCTGCTCTAAACTTTATGCACCATGTTCTACTGAAATTTGTATTCAGTTTTGATTAAGCATTACAGAACTGAGGGAACACGAGGAAGATGCAGCCTTATCCAGCTGCAGGAGTGCCCACGCTGCATCTGCTCTGTCACACGAAGAAAAGGCTCCTGCTGCTCAGGGTTGGGCTCAAACATCCCAAACTCCCTTTAACCGACTCATCAGCAATAAAAACCTCAGTGTCATCAACACTGCTAATCTTTCTGGAGTGGTAAGGTTTGAAGAGATAGGTTTGTACAATGAATTGAATGCACTGGAAAAGGAAAAAGGGGTAAAATCTGGGACACAGAACACGAGGAAATGGTTTCAAAGTAAAAGAAGGGAGATTTAGACGGGATATAAGAAAAAAGCTTTTCACGGTCAGAGTGGTGAAGCACTGGAATATGTTGCCTAGAGAGGTGGTGGATGCCCCATCCCTGGAGACACTCAAGGTCAGCCTGCACGGGGCTCTGAGCACCTTGATGTAGCTGTGGGTGACCCTGCTCATTGCAGGGGTGATGGATGAGATGATCTTTAAGGGTCCCTTCCAACTCAGGTGATTCTATGATACAAGTTTTTGACCAGGTCAAAAGCAGACAGAGTCATTGCTTTTTTATCAGCTGTGAAGGGACAGAACACAACCCTGCTAAGAGCTGTGAGTTCAACCTGCAGCAGCATTATGAACATAGGATTTCCCAGGCTTGCTGTGATCTCCCTGCAGAGTCATGGTGAGGAGCCTGGTGGTGGGGGGCTGCTTCATGAAAACTTCTGTCATCAGACTCTGGTTGTTGCTGATTCCTATTGTACTGATTGTTTGGTTTCACCTACCTCTTATCTGCCATCTGTTCTGGCAGTAGATATAGATGTATAAACAAGATCAGAGTTTTCAAAAAGTGTTCTCAATTTTGTTTATTTTTATTGTTTTTCTGGTATGCAAGCTGAAAAGTACATTTCTGACTTCAGAGCAAGTCAGCTGTCCCAGAACTGGAGTCAGACTTTAATTTAACCTTCATAAGCACCATTACATCAATGTCCTATCATTTCCCAGAATGACATGTACTTTTGAAGTTACACATATATGTATTTTTTTATTATTATTGTTATTTCTCTACACCCATGGTATGCCAGGAAAAGGATGTAAAATGAATGGAGAATGCCATTGCTAGGGCCCCTGTACTTAAAGCCAAGCTGAAAGAGAGATGTCAGTTCTTAGGCAATGCCAGTGGTGAAGATTAAAGTATCCCTTATGTGAAAGGACTTTGGGTAGCAGAAGGGGTGTGTTGGGTACTAGAGAGGAAATGAAGTTGCCTCTTCTGAAACCTCTTGACAATTGTTTTTCTGTCTGTAACAGATTCTGCAGATGCGATAGGAATGAACAACCTGCTCCCTGTTCACTTCCCCTGAAGGTATTGGTGCAAACAACTCACTTTAATGTTGTTTTTCTTATCAGCATGTAACCTTGGACTGGGATGTTACATACGGAGATATCTCCCAAGGAGTGATGCTGTGATACTGATGTGTTAATGATGGTGCCCTGCCAGGGAGGTGCCAAATACATTTTTCAGGATAACAAAGGAAAAGATAATTGCACAACACACAAAGGTTATTGTAATTTTCTTTAATGGCTGAAGATTCCCCAAGGTTTTATTTAAACAGAAAGGCAATGGGCAAAGCCATTTGAAATGCATAGAGGAATCAGTGCAGAATGGAAAATGAACTAACAGCAGCTATAGGACAGTGAAGGTTGCGGTAGGAAAACAAAAAAGAAAACCCCCAATCCAGATAATTATCATTTTGTTCCTAATTAACCCTTGTGTTCAGTTCCTGCCCGGTTTTACAGCCCTAGGGCAGAACGCACTTGCGAGACGGTTACCAGTTAATCCAGTTTGAAGTGCCCCATTACATCTGAAGCACAAGAAAAATGCCTGAACTTGAAAATAAGTTGAAAACTACAACAAAATCTGCTGTTAGATTTCTTATTTTTAGATCAAAGGAACAAGATATATGACCGCAAAGGAAACTCCACCTGCACGCTTCACTTCTAAGGCTGAGGACACTATTTTTCTCTTAAAAGGCACCACTCCCCTACATAAGGTAACTTAGACAAGCTTTCAGAAAGTCAAGCTGACCTTTGCAAGTCTGTGCAAACTCTCTACTGAGTAATACTGAAACTTTAGAAATTTAGAAGCTACCAGACAACTGGTAGAACTGTGTTTTTCTGTGCTTTTTAACAGACAATGACAGACTCCTTCAAATGGTACTAACTTGCCAAATCTCTGTGTTGTTTACTTGCACAGAAGAGAAGTTCTTGTCTGGCATTCTCAAAAAAGAAAATAAAATTAAGAAAAACAACGACACACACACACACACACACACACACACACACACAAACAACAACAAAAAAAACACCACCAAAACTCTCTCCAGAAAGAGTAACAGGAAGATGTGACCCATAATTTATCCAATCTGCATGTTAGGGACGAACCAGCTGTTCTGCAGGAAAAGAGCAATTTGTCAGTCATTGGTTGATCTAACCGCCACTAATGGCAGTCAGTGCATAAAATCTTCTAGCATCACTAGATGCGAATTCTGAATTAAGAGAAAAAAGGATTTACATGTTGCACCCAGCCTCGACTTCATAACATTGAAATAAATCTTATCTGTCACTGACGATCAGAGAGAACAGCTTGAGTAGAACAGGAAGTAATTAATGCTATGAGTTCGTTATAGCTGTCCACTTATCCATCACTCCTTCCCAGAAAAAAAAAAAAATTAAATTCCTTTGCCATAGCTCAGAAACATATTCTACAGAGCAGAAACAAAGGAAAATTAAATCCACACATCAGACTAAAGCATTTCTCTGCTTGAAGTTGCATTGTATCCAAATCAGATGAGCAAGCAATTGATCACGTGTCACAGGACAGGATGGGGCTGCCGCATTAGCACTGAGTTAGGTTGTTCCCTCTCCTGTGAGGAAGCAAAGCTGCATTTCAAACAAGTCATTTCTAATAAGAGACAAAATTTATATTCGTCTACAGGTCAGGTCTTCAATGTGATTCACTTTCCCGGTCTATAAATCACAACGATGTGACTGGAGATCTCCAGCAGTCATGTATTACTCTCAAGCCATGGTCCTTCGAAACATCAGATGAGAAGCGCACAGCAAAGATGCATCAATGGCTGCTCTCAGAGGGAGATTTCTCCACTCTCCCTAAAAGCAAAGCAAAATAAAACTGCTTTGTTTTAAAATAGTTTTGTGGCCACAGTTGTCTGCCCCTGTGCTGCTTGTTTCCAAGAGCACCTGAATTCAAAAATGATAAAATACGTACAAAATGAGCTACATTTATTTCCAGCCAAGCAGAAATACTTGTAAATCAAAGTTAACCAAGCAGCAGTACTTTCAGATAAAGATTAAAATCAGATTCTGCTTTTGGAAACTTTATTCAACTGAAATCTCCAAAACTAACAGTATTTTTCTCAGCATCATATATTCAACTAGAAACCTTAACTGTAGTAAAACATTGTGAAATAATAACCTGAAATCAACATTACATAAATATCTGGCATTAAATTCCCCTCCAAATAAAAGTATGAGTTGGTTTAACTGTAAGTGAACATCTTTTTTTTTTTCTCAGACAGTGAGAGGGGCTGTCAAATGTTGAAACCAGACTTTCACTGAGCTTGGTAGCCTAGGACTCAAGCTCTCTCAGATGTTTTGGGAGGTAATCCTGACTTCTTTTACAAACAGGAATAAAAATAATTAAAAGAACATCTGGGAAATAATAAGAAGAACAACTTTAATATTTTATCCTTCTAAAGGCAAGACAAAACATCTTAAAGCTTTGAGATATTGTGTTTTTTCTTGATTTTCCTGTTCCTTTCCCCTCCCCTCCCTCCCTCCCTCCCTTCCCTTCCCTTCCCTTCCCTTCCTGTTCCTTGTCCCTTTTTTCCTTTTTCCCCTCCCCCTCCCCCTCCCCCTTTCCTTTAATGTTAGCTATATATAAAAAATTGTACATTTCAACATTTTATCTTCCCAATGCCTGTTAACCGAGTTTTTTTTTGTCCTTGAGGTATAGGCACTCATTCCTTCAGTTTCAGTCTAATGCGATGTATTTTAGTGCCCCCCCCACAACCCACAGAGTCTGACTGCAAAACAAACTAAGTATGTCCAAAATAACAGGAAGAATAAAAAAAGGAGAACTAACCTTGGATAAAAAGGCACCAATAGTAATTTTGAGAATTTCTATATGCATCTTTCAGAGGACACTCTAAAAATGAAAAGTGAAGTGCATATCTCACAAGAACTGCAACTGAGACTTTTCACATCAGAGACATCAGACATTTAATATCATAGCATTAACTATTCATGATGAGGATATATGGAACAGTTCAATAAATGATGACATAAATTCTCGAGATACTCACACAAGAATACTAAGGGGAGGAGGGAGAGGGGAAACATGAAACAAACAAACAAAACTAAATGCCCTTTCTCTTACACGGATCAGCCATTGGTTTTGAGTCTTCTGTCGAAGACCAAATATATACCAGGGTCTCAAAACCATATTTTTCTAATTCTCTTTTCCTCTCCATTTCTCCTGTATCTCCGTTGATCTCTCATCTCCTTTGTCAGCCTCAGAAGAAGGTGAAAGCTGTAATAAAAATGGCACGGAGAGCCAGCATTGAGATGATTCAGGTCATTCATTGGTAATCATTCGTGGCATAGAACATGCACAACGAGAGTCTGCATTGTATCACATGGGGAGTCTGCAGCTGTCACGGGCATGTGCAGCACAGAAGATCACTATTCTAGGAAGGAATATTTATGGTAATGATGCTGTTAGCTGTTGAAATAACTATTTTACGTGTTATCCGTTAACAAGAAAGGCGAGAACATGCTTAAAATTAACTACACTTGAGAGTCTTGTGGAGCGAAAGCCTAACTGTGTTTCTAGGCATTCTTAGATCTGACATCCTTAGATTTTTTTTTTATTTCTCTTTTGCAGCGTAATAAATATCCAATTTATTTAGAAGAAAAGGTGTGGGTTTGCTTGTAACACAACAACATCACAAAGTATCTGATATTTTGTTGCAAGTACAGAATAAATGACCTTTCTGACTGTTTAGAGCCCATCTTTTTGTCCCTAACAATGGAGGAATAGCTCAGTTCAAGGAAGACTTTTTTGTTATTGACATGTTTATGCTCATTGGAAGCCATTTTTATTTGTAATCGGGATTGCTCTTCAGGTTTTTACATTATTGGGTGTATTACTATTCTTAGAATTTATTAATATTGTCTTGTCATTAAATGCTTCACTATTTCAAAACCTAGTACTGAAATAAAATATACAGAAGCCTTTTTTAGATTCCAGTTTCAGAACTTCACTCTTTTTCTTGATGTCAGATTCTTCATTAAATTGTACAACTACTTTGTCTTACCCACCACAGCCATGGGGAAAAATGTTTTCCCACTCTTTGCAAAAGTGCTTTACATGTCTGAAAGTCTGTTGCTGCGTCTGTTGTGTTTTCTTCACCTCTGTTCATTCCCGCTGCTCTCATTTTGCATGTATGAAGGCATGTTCAGCGTTCTTACTGAAATCTAGGATTTTTTGATCTGTCAGAGATACCTGAAATAGCAGTAGGTGTAAGTCTTGGGCTTGTTATAATTTTTTTTTAATCTGTTTTCACTGTATCACAGAAGAAAAGAGATGTCAGACTTTGGATGGGGCATCTGGATTTGACCATAAAGCATTAGCTGGATTTGATAGCACCAAATTTGTGGATATGAATTCTTCTATTTCTGTCTTAGATCAGGACATTCTTACCTCTGAGTGCCTGCTTCCTCTGTAAAGCTTCCCACATGCAGAATGATGCACAAGAACTTCACATTACCAGTCATAGTTTTCAGCTGTTTGACCATGATGCAGCGGTGAACTGATTACACAACATTCAAAGTGAATGCTTAAATTCTAAATGGCTGTTTAGAATATCTACAGCATAACGATAAATAATTGCTATCTAAGATGGCCCAATGGCTCGTACCATGCAGTTTGAACTGTCAGGCTGCTGATAAAGCCAGGATTTTCCACTGCAGTGGACTTCAAAATATTGCAGAGATGCAAGTTCACTCCTTTCCTGGGTCTGCATTATCAATGATCCATCCAAATTTAGTTTAGGTGGAGATGAAGCTGTGTTGAAGCTGCCTTAACAGTAGGTGGTAATTTGTTTTCTGTTACAAGAGGTGAGGGCCAGGGAGTTAATTTATTCATTTAGAATTGATTACTGCCCAAAGCATATGTTTACCCTTGTAAGGAGCAGCTTAAAAAGTAGGATCTTTACTTTAGATTAAAATAGGACTTTGAGGAAAAATAGAACTTCTGGTTGGATTTTAATTGATCCTCTATCCATGTGTTATGGATACCTGCATGCCTATTCCTTTGAAGTTAGAGTTGAGGGACTTAAAGGGCTGAAGCTGCAAGGTAATTATTGATTGTTAAGGAACCATATTAAATAAAATGCTCCTGTTATTTCTTCTTTATTGACCCTCCCCACACAATGCCAGATTGGTTTTAAAGGCAGAAACCTACAGATAGAAAATGTTTAAACTTTCCAAAGACATTTTAAAGTCTCCTTCACAAGAAGTTATTGAAGAAACTTGTCAACCAAAGCCATGATGTGTTATAAAGCCTGTGTGGCAGAGAAATAGACATAAGTAGTTATTTCTCACTGTTGACAGAGGTTAATACTGGAGTGACCTAGGCACCAGGGTTAGGTCTGAAGATATTCCATCTATACATTAAAGAACTGGAAGAGGTGAGGCGTGAGGTGACTATTTCCTCTTTATTATTCTAGATTATTGAGGCCAGTGATTTGGAAAGACCTAGCAAGCCTGGGGAAAGTGCCAGATGTAATGAATCTGCAAATAGATATGATTTTTGTCATTGCTATAAATTAAGGAATTTGCTTCTGCTCCCTAACAAGAGCAGAAATATTGTTTTAGGATTATTATATTTCTGTTACTGCTGTTAGGCAATATTTTCTGCTGCTTCAGCTCTCTTCAGGACCAGGTGAGCATTAGTGCTAATGCAGGAAAAGAGGCTGGGGTTTGGCCTGGGGCAGGAGGAAGAACCTGCCTGCTCAGCAGCATACTCTACTTCAACATTTCCATCAAGCTGCACAGTAAATGATTTGTCTGAAGACCAAACAAAATGTGTCATTTGAGGAAAACAGCTTTTGTGAAGCTGGGGATGGCTGCTAGGCCATGTGGAACATTGCTTTTTCTCAGTGGAGGAAATCAGCAATAGCAACACCCATGTGCTACCCCCCTTCTCCTTCTGTGCTCTGGGTATCTGTAGTTCTCCCACCACAGCTGCAATGATAGCAACACACCTGTAAAAGCTTTGACAGCTCATACCACTCTATCTCTTGTCAGTTGCATAAGGATCATTTACGGCAGTCCTTGGTACATTTGCCTTTGAATAGCAATTTTCTTCTTCTTCTGCAGTGGTTCACAAAAACTCACCATCCAAGGCCTGCAAGATTTTATACTAACAAGGTATTTAACACCGCTTACAGAAAACCTGGAGGTGATGGCTGTGAAAAATGAAGTCATTTGCAGCCGGCCTACAGAGGCACTGCTGCAACTTCTAGCTGTGAGAGGGAGCTGCAGCAAGGACAGGATACTAGCAGGAGAACAAAAGCTCTGTCACTCCACACTGGCTAACCTTCAGCCAGCCAAGTGGATTCAAACTTCCCAACCTCTACTGAGACAGACTGTTAGAAAAGGAAAGAGTTTAATGCAGACTTATTTTGTTGAAATACACATCTATCTTCATTATTTCTCTACTAAGCATCGTTGGACTTGGTGGCTGGTGGCTGGATCTTAAACTTCTCTATGTAAAGAGTCTGTGTCAAAACAGAAGTTTCACAACTTCTGACCAACTACAAATAAGTAACTGGAGGTTGGTCATTCCCAGTGAGAAGGGAGAATGCATGTGTAGAAAGTCTATGGGAAGCATGGCTTGGAAAGGGTTATTTGCTTACTGCAAATTTTAAATATACTTTTGCATTTTAAGAGTTAGCTGGTTTTGTCTGTTTCAGCAATAAGCATTACAGATGCTTTCCTGTGCTTCTTGCAACAGTGTGTTTCACAATTTCAGCCCTGCAGAATACAGTGGTTTTACAGTTCAAGATTAAATAATAACACCATTTAGAAAGTAAACACTGAGCCAAAGGACTTCAAAGCTGCAACTTTCATGCACTCAGCTTTCATGTATTTAAAATCACAACTCAACTAAGAGGAAAAAAAATGAAAACTAAATGAAATGGCATAATTCATCCATTTGAAAATAAGATTCTAATTGTTCTCCTCAAGTTTAGACTCCTTTCTTTCTCTCTTCCCCAAATTATAACATTAGAAATGTTTTCAACTTTTTTCTCACCATACCGAGCTAACGTTCTCTGGAGGAGAACCCATTGGACCGAGTAAACCTGAAGTTTATTAGTGAATGCATTCCAATAGTCAGGATTGCTACTCATTGCTTTCCTCTCCTATGGAATAAAAACTCTTTCCACTGCCCTGGTCATATAGACAGTTTTCTTATTAGAACCTGTGTATATAATCACAGGCAGAAATGCTGGCTACATTTTACCATTCTCTACTTTTTTAACTGCTCTTGTGAAACATACTGTGCATTCTTTTTGCTCTTTTTTTAATGTTGTTTGATAATTGTCCATTTTCGCTAAAAATGCTAAAAAATGTGCTTTTTTGCTATTTTACGTAGAATACATGAAAGAACACTTCTACGTCCATGGAAACCACAACAGATACAAAGAGCACAATGACATTGATTGATTGATTGATAGAGCAAATTCTCAGCTATAAAACACTGTTTTTCTACATAGTCGCTACCACTAGCTCTGCATTATTGTGCTCATCAACATTTGCACCAGTGGAGGTATCCCGCTGTTGATGTTCCTTTATTGCAAAAAATCACTTACTGTAGGAACAACATTCAAAGCTCAACTTCAGCTTTGCCAAAGCTAAACACCACAGATGAAATAGATAAACTAATCAGCTCTATCTGTAATACTTTTTCTCTAATATTTCTGAAGAAAGGGAAGCTCCACATCTCATAGAAACAGAATAGGAGACCTGGCATCTCTGTAGTAACAACTGAAACAATGCCATGTGAAAATATTTATCTGAAGACACTGTAGAAATGAAGAGCAGTTCGCTAAACCACAAACATTAAGGCCTTATATCTCATGTTTGCCTTTTCTAGTCACGTAACTTTGGGGAAGCCAGTTTTAAGATACTACCTCTGTTGACACTGGTATGGAGACAAGACCTATAATGTTGGTGGATGGAATATTCATATTCCAGCTCTATCAGGCAGGAACACAGAGCTACTTTTTTTTTTTTTTTGTCCATTTATTCCAATTTTTTAGGTTTTCAAGGAGTACTTGTAGTCAGATGTTTGCAAAGGAAGTTGAATATTCCCATGGGTATTTCCATGCCTGCTTATTAGCTGCTATTCAAAACCAAGTGCATTAATTTATTTCCTCATTATAGGGAAAGTTTTTGGAAGAAATTGACCCAAATTCTTCAACTCTCGAGAAGAAATTCTTATATATTAGTTACCAGTTGTGACAACAAACTGATCCATGACATGATCCATTTATATAGAACTCAACCAAAAAAAAAAATCATCAGGTCTTGTTGTTACACTAACTTTGCCAAAGACATCCCGATGAAGAAGGTATCAATATTTGAGGAGAGAACTGTACCAAAGCCCAGGAATCAGGGAAATTCCTGCTCCTTATTACCTTGTGATCGATGGTCCATGAGTAAGATAAATTACTCTGTCTCTCTTTCCCTTTCTGAAACAAAAGCAAAGTAACTTAAATAAATCAACTATGCTGGCTATTACTCTGCCTATTTACATATTTAAAAGTTTCCCCTGGCTATAAGGCTTCTTCTTTTTTGTTTTGTTTTGTTTTTTAAGTCCAAAGAATATACAAAGTATACGCTCCAGTTTCAAAACAGAGAACTGAAAAACAGAATAACCAATAACCTACCATTATACATAGGTGAAATGTTAACAACAAGGAGAAGGTTGACTTCACATTACGACAAATGAAAGCCTGGAAAAAAAGCAAGTGCTGATAATGCATTTGAAAAGGACACTGATGCTCCCTACTCCCATTAACTTGCTCTGAAAATAAGTTTAGTGAAATTTCACATCCTTTGTAGGAAAAGTTTTATATTTTTATTTAATCAAATACCTTAATAGATCAACTCCCATTCCAGCTGTTAGCCTTTATCACTGTTGCTCTAGCTTCTGAACAAACCTGCTACCCCATCATCCTCACACACACACAGTGAGTACCACGGCTTTCCTCAATAACTCTGCTGTGAAATGACAAAGGCAGCTTCAAGCTGCTGGCTTCGGTCATCATTTCACTCATCGATTCAGAACTTTAAAATAGATATTCAGAATCTTCAGTGAATGAGTGAAATAACATGACCAGTTGACAGGAGCATCCAAGAATATATACCATCCTCCAGGTAATGACTTGAACATTTCCTTGGGAGTGGATCCAGAAGAACACACTGCTTTTAATAGAAGGTTTATACTGGACAGGTCAAGTTCATTTTACCTCCTTCAAATATTTACACTAGCAAGTTTTTACTACCTTTTTCTTCTTCCTCTTCCTCTTCTCTCCTCTCCCCTCCCTGGACAACTATTGATTGATCTTCACGGCCACCAGTGGGGAAAAAATGAGTTTTGAAGTCCACAATCCATTGCAGCTTTTCTGTGCAGAAAAAATGTTTATACTTGCAGCAGACAGCTCTGCACTGACGTGGGTCTCTGCCTTGCAGCAAAACTCCAGCTCAACAGAGCAGCATTTCTCAGTCTGAATGGTTGAGGAACAAAGGACACCTAAGCTATTCTGAACGAATAAACTCATAGAACATCTTTCATCTATCATCTCAGAGCAGGAAAACAATAAACGCCTTCAGCATGAACACACAAAAGTGCTATAGAACACTACAACACTGGTAGTCAAAATAGTAACAATAAGAAAAGCCAAGATGTTTCAGACATTGGGATTATGGACTATATCTCACAAATGCACACACAAATCTTGCTCATTAAAATACTGAATGTTCTGGAAATAAGATGGCTTGTTAAACACAAAAACCAAATGTAATTCTTAACTCTGCCTTATCCCTTCAGCACCTAGTTTTTTCACCTATATGGTCTGAAGCTCGGATGTTTATGAACTTGGCTTCTAAATGTTATTGAAAAGTGCTTTTCCTCCAATGCTAACTGAGAAGAATTGAACTCTAAATACAAAATGGTCCATGAAAATCTGCTCAGTCATTGTTTCATTTTTATATCCTTCATTTGCATGTCTAGTCTTGTGGTGCGAAGTGCTAAAATACTGCAAAGCCAGCTCCAGCTTCGATCTGGTTTCTAGGTTTATCACTTTAACCTTCTGCTCCATAGATGCTCTTCTAAATACTTTTTCCTACTCTTCTTTACTGTGTTTTTCTGTCCAATTAATTAAAAATGTCTGTTGCTGAGTCATCTTGCTCATTAAAATGTCTGGGTGCATCTGCCCAGGTCTATTTTCAGTTATGCTGTATTACAACTAACAAAATTGGAATTGCAAGGACAAGCAGACTGTAAAAAGCAACAGCATTCAAGAATTCTTCTATTTCTACTATTCCTATGATATATTAGCTGCCAACAGTTTAAAATGTAAATTAAGGACAGTGCTGATTTAAGAAAATTACTCTGCTACAAATGTTAAAAAAATAGTGATTACAGACTTCATTCTCTGTCAAAAATTCTGAGAACTGTGATTCTCAGTTGTGGATAGCTTGCACTGGGAAGGTTAGGATAGATGCTAAGAAGATTACTGCCCAAAGCTCTCTATTCAGCCCTTGCTCTACGGGTAGTTAAGTTCCTGGGAAAGCAGCTTCTGTATAAGCATGAGGTAAATTCCAGAATTTTAAAGGTAGGATATGTTTCCTTGGAGAAACAGAAGACTGAACACTGCTGGCTGAAGAACTGCTTCAAAATCAACACAACAAACAAACCATTGATGTGATTACCATGTAAATTGTAGAAAATGAGGTTTATGAATGTAATTCTTGCATTAAGGGGGACTGTAGGTAGTAAATTCCTTAATGATCTCAAGTTGTGCTAGGGGAGGTTTAGACTGGATATCAGGGAGAATTTATTCACCAAAGGGGTGGTTAGGCATTGGACAGGTGGCTCATGGAAATGGTGGAGTTCCCCTCCCTGCAGGTGTTTAAGAGATACGTGGATGTGGTACTTAGGGACACAGGACTTTGTGATGACATTTGGTAGCTCAAGTTGATGGCTGGACCTGATGATCTTGAAAGTCTTTTCCAAGGTAAATGATTCTATAAATATGCATCTGTTGTACCTGCTCAACAAGTTTTACTCAAAGTTCATTGAGCTATCATGATTTTTCTAAAATATTGAGAACAGTAATAGAATCACAGAATGGTTTGGGTTGGCAGGGACCATTAAGATCATCCAGTTCCAAATCCCCTGCTATAGGCAGGGACACCTCACTCTAGACCAGGTTGCTCAAAGCCCCATCCAGCCTGGCCTTGAATGCTTCCAGGTAGGGGGCATTCACAACCTCACTGGGCAACCTGTTCCAGTGTCTCACCACTCTCACAGTAAAGAACTTCTTTCTGATATCTAGTCTAAATCTACCCTCTACGCTCTTTCACACAGATGTGGAGGATGAATAGGACATTGATGGTGTTCAAGACAATCACAAACTATAGTAGAAGTCAGAATAAAAAAATAATAATAAAAAAAAAACCTTAGTATAATGGGAAATGTCTCATAGTTTTATTTTAAATGTTGAATTTTAAACAATAATGTACAGTAGCAGGAATCAGATCAGTATTAATAGTGTTTATTAAACTTCAGGAGGACAGGCTGAGAATAAATGACTTTTTAATTTGCACCAAGTAATGTTGTAGCCACAATGACTTCACACAATGAAGAAAGATTTGTAAAGAGGGGGCAGTACCTCTTAGAAAACCAGCTGATAACACTGTAAGACAGCCCCAGGGAATCAAGCTGGTTTGAATACAGCATGAGCAATCACATATGCCTGGAAATCTGGGTCAATTCATAACTAGAGTTATTGGTCATACTATATTCATGACATGAGTTATTTCTGTTTTCAGTGCAAACTCAGGATTGAATAGTGAAATTACTCAAAATGAAGACTTTGTTTGTGCTTTTCCACAACATGAAACCCCAATACAGGAAGTGAACAGATGATGTTCCTCTTCCCCTTCAGCAGTGTGAAAGAACATTCGAGGTAGGAGAGCAAAGCAGAGAGTAGACTTCAGCATTTCCTTGTATTCATCAGCAAGGAGGGTTATTTGCCCCAAATGCTTATTGAAATGAGTGGATGTTGGCTCCACATTTAACTGCTAAGCAGCATTTATCAACAAAGAGTAATTAAAATGATGTTGATGTTGGGGTGTTTAGATACATCATGGCACTATTTTGACAATCACTTCTTGCACACAAGGTTCAGCACTGATTTCACGATGTTCTCCTAAGAAAACGTTCCTTTTTTTTTCTTCTCTACTTCTTAAAAATACAGACAACACTAAGTATCCCCAAATTATAGACTGTTTTTATTCTAGCCAATCACCTTCTCATTTACCTCTTCATATTTTTTATTTCTTATCCTTTAGTCTTGTCCATGAGATGCTGCCTGTTGTATTCCTGGAGGAAAAATGATATTTTAGTAGAGTGTTTCAAACTTTCTGAATATTACAAAAAAAAAAAAGGGGGGGGGGGAGGAGAATATGCCCCCATTAATATCCTCAAAAAAAATCTGAAAAATTCATGTTTCTGATGGCTGAGAAAAATGCAAAAGTTGAACAGATTGAAAGCAGTCCAATGCTAATGCACTGCCTAAGTATCCCCTTGACTCTCACATTTTTATTGTTTTAATTTTTTTAAGTTGTACATTTTATTATTATTATTATTAGCAAAGCTGCCCACCAACCTGTAGGATTAGGAAAGAAAAAGTCCAAAAAACATCCAAGTAACAGACAAGTGAAAATGCCTTTGCATCCAAACTGCTTCAGGGTGGCAACAAAACAACAACAAAACAACAAAACTAAAAAACATCCTCAAACTTAACCTCCAAGTTTTGCAAATTGGAATCAAGGGAACTGCCTCCCCCCAAAGCAACCACCTGCTAAGTAAGTGTCAATTTTATTTTATTTGAAACAGAGAAGAGAGAATGGTCAATTAATATCCAGCTGTTAATAATGAGACACGGCCTTAGAAGCACCTCCTTATTAAGCATACAGGTTGTGTAGCCTTATTGCTGTAGGGTGTTTTTTTCTTTTTTCTTTTTGCCTCAAGTTGTTTAATATTGTTTTGTAAATATTTAATTTAAATTTATCTTCATAAATGTCATTAATTTATAAGGTTGGTTTTTGTTCTTCCATTTTAAACCTCTGACATTAGAGGTTGGTGTGCTTCCCATCTGTTTCATTTCACTTTTTAAGCGAAGCTCTTTTGTGCTTTTGAGAAGGTTATTGACACCAACTGGAAAACACACAAAAAACCTTTAAGGTGCATCATGTTCTGAGAGATAATCCTTCAGCCAGCTTGCAGGCTAAGTGCACAAATAAAACACGAAGGAAAGAAGAGAAGCTCTCAAACTGAGAAGTGAAATACAGAGAGGTTTGGGCATGGTCACAAATCTGTAGTTGTTGTATTGATCCCAATTGTAATGATATCTCACCCAGTGCCTCACACATCTCTTCATGTATTCTATTTACTCCTACTGTTCAGGATCCGTCTACATGTCGGTGTAGGAATAGCTTTTGATAATAATCTGCCAGAACTGTAGTTGAGAAGTTTTCTTTGGCACATCTGTCATTATGAAGTAGATAAGAAAACTCAAGCATATAATTATGAGACATCTTTCAAAAATAAAAGATATACTTTGGTTGTAAAGCTCCTTATGAAAAGGAGCAATGAAAGCTAAAAATAATAATTGTTTTAGGAATACGCAAGACAAAAAAAAGGAAATATATACACACACAAGCAACAAGAATCAACTCTGGGAAAGACTTCTAGAACCTTACCTTAGAAATAATTTGTTCCTTCTAAAAGACTACCACATTATGGTGGTCATAGCTCATCTAGTTTAATGACAAACTGCTGTTTAACCTTGGTAGCTTCCTGCATTCACTGCCCTGCTAAGAGACGTAGACTTGGAATTCTTCTGCATTGAAGAACCTGAATTAGGTAATAACGCTGTTCAGATTTTTGTCTCTTTTCTAAATAAACTTCTGCCTTAAAATAGATAAGCACTGTTACAAACTAGAAAATGGTTTATTCTGAAACAAAAGGTTTGGTGAACAAACTGACGTTTCTTCTGAATGTATTGAGAAATTTTCTTCAGTTAGAGTAAGTTTATGAAAAGCATATATGAAGGAATCATTCAAAAGTAATTACATACATAAACCAAAATTGAATTTATCATAAGGCAAGAAATTATTTTGTAGAATGAGTGATGTTTCTGGATCCTTCACACTGATGTTCAGCTTGAGAAAAACAAAACAAGCTCTCTTTTAATGAACTGTAAGTTTGGTAGATGAATTGATATATGCTAGTGATTTTGGCTGACTCCCAGCTTCATACTGTCAAGAAATACCCCCTCGAAAAAAAAAACCAGCCCTCTAATACATACACTTCCTGTTCTGATCAGTCCAAAGCAGACCACATTATCAATGGCATTATTTCTTACAAAGGGACTTTCTAGAGAAGCACTGCTGTTAGACATAGTTAGACACTATGCATCACGGGAAACAATGCAACTAGTCAAAGTCTGTGCTTGGTATTAAAGGGCTGTCCCATACAAACTCTCTCATCAATTAACCACATGAAATTTCAGGCTCCTTAAATCAGAAGGACAAGATCAGTAATACCACTAATTTCACAATCACAATATCAATGATTTAATCTGTTCTTACTAAATCAAGTCAATTCACATACACTTCTAACGCTGATCCTTTATTTTGTATATTGATCTGCAAAACCAACATGATACGTTTCCCAGTGCATGTGGAAGTTCCTTGTTGGTGAATGGATTCCACTGCTATGGCATTCCAGGCTTTTGAATTCAGATTAACCACCCGTTTACATAATGGACTCTGATTCTCTTTTCCTTCTCCAAAAATTTACCTCCAAAAAGGCTTTGCAAATTCTTTTTTTTTGCGTGTGTGTGTGTGTGTGTGTGTGTGTGTGTGTGTGTGTGTGTGTGTGTTACTTATAGACAGCAAACCAAGGTAGTAAAATACTGATGAATACTCCAAGGAAGAAGCAGAGCTTCTTCATCTTTCACTTACATCAGAAGAACAGATAACAAACCACAAAGGGGGAAGAGGCTTTACCTCATTTTAGATGAACTCCTTATGTTCTCATCTTCAGTGTTCTGGAATAATTATGGTCATAAAATGTACATGCACATATGCATCCACTGCCATTACTACTCTATCACTCATCAACCAAAACAGCACACGATACTACAAGTCCTAAGGCTGCAGTTTTCAACTTAGGCTAATATGGAATCCCCTGCAACTTGAAATGACAGACTTAGCCATTAAGAGCAATCATATTCCCTAACCAAATAGCTTTAATGAGAGCTACATATTTAATTATAGTTTAGATAACTGAAGCTTTTTTCTTACCACCTTGGGGCTTTTTTTAAGTTTACTTCTCAACTCACGGCTAGCATTTTGC